>NC_040908.2:158947596-158972207 GCF_004126475.2 Phyllostomus discolor
AGGCCAACATATTTTATAACAGAGAATAAACAAAGTGTGGTGAGGGGTTTTGAAATTCAGGAAGAATTAGGTGAAAGAAACTGCAGCATTCTCTTCTGGGCAGTTAGCTGTTCCCAGGGGCAGGTGTTCCTGTGTCCCTCCCTGGAACACAATGGCCTGGATGCCTGCACTTGTCCCCAGGCAATGGTCTTTAGCAGTGCCCCAGGAGGTTGGCTGTCCCTCCCAGGAACCAGGATGGGCCTTATCTGTAGTTTCTGAAACAAAAGCTTTAACACAGGCATTACCTACTAGACTTATTAACTATTTACTTAAATTAAAATCTTCCAACTCTTGAGTCTCCTATCATGATCTCACTTACATGTGGAACCAAATGAACAAAATAATTTACTGATAGATTTCCAGAAGTGGATGAAAATGGTGCAGACACATTGGAGAACTGTCTGGCATTAAGCTGAATATGTGCCTGGCTCATGTCCCAGGACTTCTGCTTAGAGATGAATGTGGCTGTTGACAGATGTACAGAAACAAAAATGCTCACTATTGAGGCCAATACTGTTTTCTAGACTGTATGTGCTGCCTAGGATCTGCTGTATAATTTCAAATAGAGGTGGTTCCTGTGAATATTCCCCATCTGCTCCCAAATCAAGCATGGGCGTGGTAATGCTGGATATCTTCTTAACATTATAACATTAGCTATATTGTATTTATATTCTATAAGTACTTTGCTGAGTTTTTATCACTATTAGATATTAAAATGTGTAGATATTTTCTGCATCTCTTATGATAATTATATTCTTTTTTCCTTGTTAGGTCAGTTAAAATGACCATCTATTCCTAGAATAAGCCCTTCTTTATGCTTACAAATATTTTCCTTAGAATTTTGGCTTTTCTGGCATAAGATACACCAATCTGTAGTTATCTCTCTTTGCAATGTCCTTTTCAGGTTTTGAGATCAGTGTTTCATCAGTTCCATAAAATCAGTTTTTCTTTTCCTTTTCTTCCTCTCTGAAAGAATCTTCAAATGATATTTCTTATTGCCTATATAGCAGGAAGACATCACCAGAGAAACATAGAAACCTAGTGTTTTCTTTTAGGGTATGTTTTATCATTATAAAGCATATCCTAAAACATTCAGCCTCTCTGCATGTTTAGAAATATTTGGATATTCTTGTGTGTATTTGTTTTGGTAAGTCTTGTTGCTCTGTCCAATTTCCATATAAAGGAACTTTTTATGTCAGGTAAGTTCTCATCCTATAAACTTTTTAATAGTGATAGAAACTCTCATGGTATTTTCATTTACGGTATTAGTAATTTGTTTTTTACTCATTTTTTTCTGATAAGTTTTGCTACAGTTTCATCACTTATTATTCTTTTAAAAGAATGACTTCATTGATTTTCTGTTGTGTAGTTTCTAATTTATATGTTCTATTTTTATTTTTCTTCTTACTTAATTCAATTTGATTTATTTCAAAAACTGTCCATATTGATTTTTTGAAACATAGTTTATTTGTGAATATGTATATTTATCTGCAAACTTACAAAGATTGATTACTTGGCTTTTTTTATTTAAATTTACTGTGATCAAAATAAATAAATAAATAAATAAATATATTGTGATCAGAAAAAAATTACAACACTACAGTGGTCAAGTTTTAGTGTTTCATATGCATTTAGAGAATGAGTATTCTGTAGTGTGTCATGGTGGTCCATGTATTTCAACCAGGTCAACTAAATTGTTTATGCTGTGATTTTATTTTTATTGGCTTGATCTTTCAATTACTCGGAGAGCTGTTTTAAAACCTCCAGCTAGATCTTTCAAATTTATTATCTCAGTTTCATCACTTTCTAAAAGTATTTTAAAGCAAATTAATAGGTAAATATAAATTTAGAATTATTTTTAACACTAAGAATTATCCTTTTTTAAAAATAATAATAATTTTCACTTCATGTTTTTTTCTTTTTTTTTTCAAATACTGCCTAGAGGTTTTTTATTTTTTAATTTGCACATAGTGTATCTCTTATTGTTTTATTGTTGTACATGCACATTTGTTTCCATTTTCCCCCACCCTCAGTCCTATCCCCTTTGGTTTTGTCCATGGGTCCTTTGTACATGTTCCATGATGACCCTTTTTTTTGTTCCCCCATTAGCCCCCTCCCCCCTTCCCTTTGGTTACTGTCAGTTTGGTCTCTATTTTAATACTAATCAACAAAACAAACAAGCAAGCAGAATATAATCCCTTTCATGTTTGATTTTTCAAATGTGAACCCAGGGACACCAGCTTTCCCTAAGTAACCTTTTCTTTCTTCTCCCTTTCAATGTGTCTGTGTCCTTCTATCTCCTATAAACAGTACACATTCGCTCTCAGATTAGGCCATTTTGCTCCTACCCTGCTGCAGGGCATCCTTGACAAAGTCTAGGGACATTTTGGATTGTTCTCAAAGGGGATGAGGGATGTTGCTGACATGTTGTGTTAACCTACAAGGAACAGGATGCCCATACAACAAAAATGCTCTGAGTCTAAAATGGCAATAACGTCAAGGTTAATAAACCTTAATTGAGTTTGCTAATCTTTGTTTTTGTATTTAATAATTGGCAGAGCTGATTTTTCATGGAGCATCTCTCTGTTTGATTTATGTTTTTCTTTCTGATCTTTATTCCTTCCTTGTAGTATGCTATTAAATTAATCAAGATGTCATGGTTAAATTTGACCTTCTTAATCTTTTATCTAGGTATTTTGATTAAAGCTTGTATTGCTTGCAAGATAAATTTTAATATGTCTTTTTCTTATTCAAATTTTTTAAAGAGGATCCAAGACAGCAGCAGAGTAGGTGGAAGTTACACTCACCTTTTCCCAGAACTAAACTGGAATTAAAACTAAAATATAGAAAAGTCAACCTGAAAACCAACTGAAGACTGGCTGGCTGAATGGTATCTTTCTAAAAATAGTAATTTACCACACCTAATGCTGGGAAAAAAATTTTCAACAGTTTATTTATTCTTTTCTATCATTTTTGCATTTTCATCCTATATTTTGCATCACTTAGTTAAAATTCCCTTAGAAAATCAATTTTGGTGTGGGTTAATCAGTGAATATTTATCAGTTTATTTTTTATTATATTTGACATACAGTGTTATATTAGTGTTACATTTATAACATACTGATTAGATATTTAGATACTACAGTAAGTCTAGTACCCATCTATCAACATGCGTAGTTATTATATTACTGACTCTACTCCTTATGCTGTGCTTCATACCCCATGCCTTACTTTATAACTTAAAGTTTGTACTTCTTGTTCAGTCAATATTTTTAAATATTTTTGCATATTTACCTTTGTGGATGCTTCTCTTTATTATCCTCTATATTTACATTGGAATAGTTTATTTTTGCTTAAAACTTTTTTTGCTCTTTCTTATTATAGAGTCAGAAAGATTCTCTCAGGTTTTGCTTGTTGATAATATCTTTATTTTTCCCAACCATTTTAAAAGATTTTCCCCCTGAATATAGAATTTTCAAAATTTACTTTCTTTTCCTTTCATACTTTAAAAATGTCAATTCATTTGCCTCACATTTTATCATTTCTTTGAAAAACTGACCCTATATCTTACTGTTGTTTTTTTGGCAAGGAAGCATCTGTATGTGGGTTTTTCTGCATTTGTTCACTTTGGATATTCTGCCCTTTTTGAATATAACTGTTGAATATTTATCAGTTTTGAAAACAATAGTCTTTTTGTCTTAAAATATTCATTGTATCTATTCTCCCTTCTTATTCTGGGACTTAAACTACATGTATTTCACACCATTTGACTATACCACACATGTATCTCTCATACTCTGCTTTATCTTCTAATGTTTTTCTTCTCTGTGCTTTAGTTTAGAGTAATTTATATTGGTTTGTGTTTCAAATTCTTAATCCTATCTTAGAGTTTGTATGATACCCTCTAAATTCTTCTTTTGAGTTCTTATTTTCAGCTTTTGTGGGATTTTTTTTCATAATACCATTTTTTCTATTTTTTTTTTTATACAGCTTTAATGGATGTAATGGATGTCCAAAACACTACACATATTTAATATATAGAATTTGGTGCATTTGGACATATGCACACACACCTGGGAAACCATCACCAAAGTCAAGGTGATAAACAGTCATCACCTCTAAAGGTTTCCTCACGTCTCTTTGTTTTGTTTTCCTGGAGTAGGAACACTTCCTTGGAGGTCGAACCTGTTCACACATTTTGAGGACACATTACAGTATTTTAACAATAAACAGTGCATTATACTGCAGATCTCTGGAATTGCTCATCTTGCACAACTGAAACTTTATACTCATGGAACAAGAGCTCCCTATCCCTACCCAACCACCCAGAGTTACTTACACTCAATGTCTTCTGCAGCACTCTTAACAATAACCAAGATAGGGAAACAGCCCAAATGCCCATCATCAGGTGAATGGTTAAAGAAAAGGTGGTATATTCATACAGTAAGGTATTAGTCAACCTTAAAAAGGAAGGAAATCCTCCTATTTGTGATAACATGGGTTAACCTGAAGGACATCACACTAAGTGAAAGAAGCCAGTCACAGCATGATTCCACTTAGCAGAGGTTTCTAAAACAGCAAATTCATAGAAGCAGGTTATAGAGTGCTTCTGTTTAAATTTACTTAATTCTCTCTTGAAATACTTCATCTTAGAACGTCTTCTCTTTTTTCTTTATTTTCTTTAACATGTCAATCATAGTATTTTTGAAGTCTTTTTGTAGCTCTCCATATAGCTCTTCTGTGCTTTGTGGTTCTTTTTGCAGGTTTTTTTATATTTTCTTATTCTTGCATATGCATATAAATTTCATAGAAATTGGAGATAATATTACTTTCCAAAGAGGAAGCTTTCATTTTCTCTTTAAAAAGGCATCAAGGAAGAGAGGCTGTGTGTTAGCTCAATTATCAATTGATCTGAGACAACTTTGGTGTCAGAGTTCCTTTTGCCTTTGACTTGTTTCCGGTGTGCAGATTTCCCAAGGTGTTAAGATGTGGGCCTTTCTCTTTCTCTCTCTCTCTGCCTCCTTCTTTCTCACCTGCCCTTAAACACTGTAGAAAGTTCAGTTTTAACTCTTTGGAGGTTGAACTTAGCCTCTTGCTTTGTAGATCTTCAAACCACAGCAAATGCCTTGAAGGGGCTGGCCTCCTGCATCACCCAGGCCTTTAGCTGTGGTGGGACATCACCAACCAAGCCCATACAGCCTGGACGACTTTACTCTGTCTTTCTGGCTCAGTCTGAATATCTGGAGTCTGAATCTTCTTGTGCTTCCTAAAGAAAATTCTAGCACTTCTGTGTCCGACTTAGAACAGCATCAAAGCCTGGCAGGTGTTTTCAGGACACCTACATTAAGTTTGTTGCTGAGTCTCTGCTAGCAGGACTGTGTGTCTTCGAAGCACAGCAAGAATACAAGGCGATTTCAGCCTGCTTCTGTGGCCCAAACCAGTTTTGTTCACTCTCCACTCACCCTCTTCCCTCCAACTTCTTATGGGACAAAATAACTGTGTGTTTAAGATTCTACATAATGCAATCCATCTGTGAACCTACGTAACTGCTTCCATACAGCTCCAGTGTTTTTCTTTTCCCAAGAGCAGTCACAGGGCACAAGTTCAGATTCAGAAGGTCCTCCATCGAACTATTTAATATTTGTATTGTTTGTCACACCACCAAAAGCCCCTTCCTGATTTCAGAAGTTGTCCTTTTAAGTCTGTCCATCTATTACCTATTGTCTCTCTGGCTATCACTACTATCTATCTATTATCTATCTATCTATCTATCTATCTATCTATCTATCTATCTATTATCTATCTATCTATCTACCATCTATTTATCTATATATCTATCATCTATCTCTTTATGTATCTACCTATTACCTATCTATCAATGAGCTATCCATCCATCTATCACCTGTCTGTCATCCACCGTCTGTCTGTCTCACTTTATGTGTTTGATCCAGGTCTTCTCTGGCCCAGAATATGGCTAATGCCCTAAAAGGAAATATCATCACATATGAAGAAACCTACAAAGTACCTGCCAAAAGCTTTACTGGTTTCTGAGAGCTTGCAGAAATCTCCATGCACCACAGGCCTGCCTTTCTGAGAGTGCCCTGACTCAGTGAGATGAAAGTCAGCTCACCTCTCCATGTCTAGACCTCCCTGAGTTCTAAACCGCCCCATTTCTGTAAGAGCTACTTCATTTTTATCAACAGATAAAATCTGTATCATGTCTTCTTTTTCTTGTTATTTTTCCACAAATGTGATTTTTATCACAAGCTACTCCATCCATCCAAAAGTAAAAATGTTTTACCATTTTATAAGCCCTTTCTCCTATGTTTTCCTAACTTTTGATCTGAAACATTTTTATTGTTTATCCTATTACAGTTGCCTTAATTTTCTCTCTTTGCTCCACTCCTCTCAGCTTACAACTTACTCCCTCAGTCAGTCTCCACTCTGTTGTCCATGCCCGTGGATCACTCATACATGTTCTTTGACTAATCCTTTCCCCTTTATTCTGCCATCCCCCTTTTCTCCTCTTATAGCAGTCAGTCTGTACGATGTCTCCTTGTCTCTGGTTCTGTTTTGCTCATAAGTTTATTTTGTTCACTGGACTCCAGTTATAAATGAGATCATATGGTATTTCTCTTTCACTGACTAGCATATTCCACTTAGCATAATAGTTTCTAGTCCCATGTATGCTTTTGTAAAATGTTTTAAACTTAACAGAAGAGATTTGAGAACAATACAAATTTCAAAATACGTAACTAACATACATGTCTCACATTTCATGTAGGAAGATAGCTTGGTTGTAGTTCAACTTTGATCCCCTTTAAATTTGAAGAAAGTATCTATTTGCAGGTTAATATTATGTTTGAAAAGGCATTTGACAAAAAGAAGGGAAGTTGGAGCTCTTTTCCACATATTGACCTTTTTGCTGCATCTTTCACATCCTTATTCCTTAGGCTATAAATCAGTGGGTTTAGCAAGGGGATCACCAAAGTATAAAACACAGCAGAGACCTTCTCCTGTTCCAGGGAATACTGAGAACTTGGCTGCATGTAACTAAATGTTACAGACCCGAAGAGTAAGGTCACAGCAGTCAGGTGGGAGGCACAAGTGGAGAAGGCTTTGCACCTCCCCTCAGCTGAGTGAATTCTCCGGATGGCAATGATGATGCGGGAATAAGAGACCATGATGATGATGAAAGTGAACACTGCAATAATCCCAGAAAAGATCAAAAGCAGCATCTCATTGTTACGTGCATCAGAGCAAGAGAGCTTGAGAAGAGGGGGGATGTCACAGAAGTAATGGTTCACAATGTTTGGACCACAGAAGTCCAGTTGGAGCAGCCCTATTGTGTGTGTCAGTGCGTTAATGAGCCCTCCTAAGTAAGATGCCAAGACCATTTGAATACAAACTCTTTGGGTCATGATGGCTGTATACAGCAAGGGATTAGCTATTGCTACATAACGGTCATAAGCCATCATAGACAGGAGGATACCTTCTGTGGTTACATACACCACAAAAAAGAAACTCTGTAGAACACAGCCAGAAAATGTGCTGGACTTGTGTTTTGATAAGAAATTGACCAGCATCTTAGGGGCAAAGACAGTAGAATAGCAGATATCACAAAAAGAGAGGTTGCTGAGAAAGAAGTACATTGGAGTATGAAGCTGAGCATTCACCCTGATCAAGGCAATCATCCCCCAATTACCCACCAGGGTCATGAAATAAATAAGGGTGAAAAACAAAAAGAGAGGAATCTGCAAATTAGGATCTTCAGTCAAACCCACCAGAAGGAATTCCTTCACACCTGTGTGATTCCGACCTGCCATGCTTGCAGGTTTAGTCAGCTGTTTAGTTGCAGAACAAAATAGTATCACTAAGATGAAAAAGAAATGATGATTTCCTCCATGATCCAGTATCCATAATAGCAAGGAACATTTGGGTTTAGCCTGTAGTTAGAGGAAGAGAAGAAATTAACTTTAAGCAGTGGACTTTCTGTGTACTGGATAACCCATCTATAATGATTAACCCCACTGAAAATAGAGTTATTTTATTCCTCGTTTCTCAGTTTGCACAACATGAAATTGGGATGAAGAAATTCTTAGATCACGAAAGTATTAATATTTGAAACCGATATTCACATTCTGATATGCCTTGTGCCAGACCTCTGGTTCATTCTACGGTGTTTACAAGTCCTCTGATGAAATGAACTACAAACTGAATGACATTCTGTGACAGCAATATTTTTGTTTTCCTGTGCCTGAACTCTTCCTGTTTTTCATACCCAGCTTACTTATGAAACCAACTTTCACAGTATTCAACCCTCTCCTTTACAAATCTCAAGCATCAAAACTTTTTTTGCATCACCTTCTGCTTGGAAGATCAATGACTGTGCTCTCTAAAGAGTTGAGACAGGAAAAGGGCTAGAGCAACCTTTTTATTTGCTATTTACTAGTAAGGCCAATCAAAACATAGCAGTGTATTTTAACTCAAAAATTATTCCTTTTGCTATTTGCATCACTTCACTCTCACATCTTTGGTTTTCTTCAGGATTAAAACAATAAAGCCAGAAACCAAAAGGAAGAGAAGCAAACTGTTACCATGAGGTAACAAAATTATCTCGATCATGACATAACTATATCAGATATGTTCTGCTTTCAAAAAGGTAGGCTTCAACATAGTTTCACTTCGTTTTTGATATGACAGAATACTAATGCAACAATATTTATGGTTAAATAGCAATAAATTTATTAACGCATACCTTCATACTTCCTGTCAAGTATATTAATTAGTAATCTGTGCCAAAAAATAATATGTTTGCTAGAGATGAATCCATGAATAAAAAGAATGTCATGCGTTCAAAGAGCTTATATTTTATTAAGAAAACAGAAGCTTTTTGATATACTGCCCACCATGATAAGTACTGTGAAGAAGAGTCAAGAATGGGATGGTAAATAGTAGAAATGGTAGATACTCTACCATATAGTGTATAACTTTCCTATTGCTACTATAACAAGTCATCAAAAATTAGTGGCTTAAAATAACAACCATGCTTCTTATGCAGAGAACTGTGTTAGGCATCAGACACCTCAGGAAGGATGTATGAGTTGTGCTCTCATGGAAATGGAAGTCCACTGAGGTCAGGATTTGGGTGAGTTTGGGATGTTATCTTCAGGGTACTTTTAAATCAAAACCAAAATATTTATTCTGTAAGTATATAAGCTCACCCCTCACAAGCTGGGATATTAATATATATGTATTGTTTATATAAAATCCTGTTTCTATTTTTGATGGGTGGATTTGGGAAGCACAACAAATCCAAATTTAACTGTATCCTAGGAAAAGAGGGAATAACTTATTGAAAGTGGCAAGAATTTTTTTCTGTTTTTTAATGAAACATTTTTAATTCTTTGAAGAATCCTGTGTAATAAAACTGGAATGTAAAAATACAGAGCCCAGAAATAAGCTCAATTTTAAAAAATGAACATGAAGGGAAATTTGTGTGATTCTTAATGACACAATTTTTCTTCTCCCAGGCTCCCTAATGTAGTGGGAACACCACATCATGGGACGATATTAGAACTAGGCAAGATTGAGTTCCAATATAATTCTGCCCTTCATCTGCTATATATTTTGCCTCTCTACAACAAGTCATTTAAAACGTAACACAAGAGAGTTCATATAATTTTCTCATTGATTGTTTAGAGAAAAAAGGGAAAAATTGGGGTTCTTGTCAATTGACCTACCATAGATTTCACATAATATATGTGAACTGACATAATGTTGATGGACAAGACTCCACAACACCAGGACACATGAGAAACAGACAGGACTTCAAAAAGTTGGTAGTACGATGTCTAGTAACAGCTTTATCTATCAAGCTCATATAGAGACTATAAATAGAGAAAGCATTACCAAGGATCAAGGTATAATTTCTCTTATGCTGTTGGAATGACAGCTAGAACTCAGATTCATTCTGTCACTAAATGCTGGGCTTTGATACTCCTCCATGTAATCTCCCTGATAAAATAAGAGGCTGCTTTAGAATACTGGTAAGCATGAGAATTCTCTTAGGGAAACAAATACCCAAATCACATTTTAAGGGTGTGAGAGTATGCTCAAATGCAGTTTTTCCAACTTTCAGATTAGTATCTTGAAATGCCTGAATGAAAAATGTATTTATTTAAAACATGTGAAATTCATTTGTTGTCATTCATTTTTGATTTACAACTCCAAAAAGACATTTGAAAACACAGAATAATGAGTGATCAAGGACACAGTTGCTGATAAATATGTTGGTGAGAGAAACCATAAAGCGTACAGCATTTATCATTGTAGTGAAAAGTGAACCCAAGCAAATGCCTATCAAGAGAGCTAATGGTTGTCAATATAATGATCTTACTATAGTGCAGGCACATAGTCATTAACCCAACTTGAATATGGTATATGGTCTCATGCAGCTTTGTCCACAAAATATTGTTATGTTAACATAATATTTATAAATAAATTTATTTTAACATATATTATATATCCTTTACTGCTCATAGTATTGCTCATGTAATTTTGAAGTATTGTATATGAATAAATATATAACTGATTGTTATATGAAGTATGTTATGTGTATGTAAACTTATAAGTACATAAACTTATACTTTAAAATAATATATAATAATGAAAAGTAATATATACTGAGTGGTTTATGATTATTATTGTCTACAAGATGAAAAAAACAAATGACAAACAGAAAATTTAACAAACTAATCACACATAAAATATTTAAAAACCCACTATCAATAACAAATTTGACATACTGAGAAATCCCAAACTACATAGCTTAGACAGTCTGACTTAAAAACAAAGCATGCTGATTTGTAGACTATTTTACCCGAGTTGTAGTGGGAAGAAGTAACAGCTGGTTGTGGCAAAACCAGTCTTGTGCTCAAGGAACAAGTGTCTGTGTGCACACCCAGGTTTGTTACCAATAGGGCACAGTCTGGGGGATTGAAAATAATTCATAAAATGTCACTAGTGGAATCATAAAATAAAACAAGATGTAAAAGGTTCCCAAAAACTATTATCATGTAGGATTGGAATGAAATCATTTTCCTTGTAATATGCTAAAATGCATTACACTTCTCAGATATCCCATTTTTCACAGAATATCTGAAATTTGCCATAAATACGCAAGTAGCTTTGGACTCTGTATAAACCAACTATTAAATACATAAAATGCAGACATTCTTACATACACACATATTAAATAGAGATATTTTGGAAAAATTTTGCCCTTTTCACAAAATAAGAACATATGAAAAAAAAAGCCGCAGACTAGGAAATTTTCTGGCTTTTTGGGAATCATAATAGCTGGTAACAAATTTTTGCAATGTGGAGATAACAGGAAATATCAAAAGCCAAAATAGACCCACATCATCACCTCCTAAACATACTCACAACTCAGAAAAGGCAAGAGTAAGCAGAGTATCTAGAGAAGACCACATTATCATGATTCTTTAAAGGGCTTATCACTGAGGGTAGAGATTTTTATGTCTGCTTTCTTTTCTTTTGGTGACACAACCTGTGTCTCTTGGTGTAGATGAAATCTCAGATGTCCACAGGCTGGATCATTAGCACCTTCTCAGGTGTCTTGGGACTGGGGCTAATCAGAGTAGCAGGTCCTCTCAATAGTTATTCAGTGGTTGCCTCTGTTTTCACTTGAATAAAATGTACCCCTTTTTGAAATCAAACAATTTTAAACAAGAACATGCTTCCTAAAAGTCAAACATCTTAGGTAATGCACAATACAGAGACTAAATGCCATTGCAAGAATTACAGAAATGTGTTCCAATCCCATGCATGTTGCTCAGACAAATGTTTGGATGTTCTGATGATGAAATAAGTGAAGCTGTGTTCTTTGTTTTACAGTGGGGACATTCATGCATGCTGTGGCTACCTCACTGATCAATTGTAAAATTCACATAAATTATGTATGACATCATGCTCTAAATATTTTAACAATCATTCACATTAAAGTGCTATGAGTATACACACACATAGAATTAGTTGAATTGTATGCTCTCCTTTGGGAGAATTTATATAAAATGTATGTTCTCCCTCTGTCTAATAATTCAATAAGTGTCATGGATCTGTGGACATTGTGGAAATTTTGCATGTATTTCACATAGGTTTACTAGCTTTTTATATAATTTTATATTTAGCTCTCTTGAATCATACAAATAATGTAAAAGTCTGTGTGTTTGGAAAGTATTGTAGATGGTTTTGTATAGTTCTGCTCTTAATTCAATAGCATGTCTTGGGTATTTTAGCATAATAGTAGAATAAATTCTAATATAGGCAGATAAAGTGTGAAATCTTGGGTCAATCCAAATATAGTACCAAATTTAAAGAATTATGACATTATTATATGGTTGTGAAGATACTGATAAAACATGAACATGTCTTTAGGTACAAAATGAAAGATATTACCATATCATAAGAGACAAAACTTCATTAGAACTAATCGCAAAATACCAGTATCTCCATAACTTATAAGTTATGGAGAGACTTCTCCAGCATATGTAACAGTGTTTGCAGCCAAAAAAGTTCTCAATTAATACTTCCTTCCTATCTTCCTCTTTATGCCATCAATGTGGCAAATATGATCTCATCTCTGTCAAAAAAATATTTTTATTACAGTGAAAAAATTCATAAATGTATTCCTTTGAAGGTAAATATTCTTTAAATATGATCTGCAAATTATTTGTCTGATCACACTAGACAAGTTGGCGTTATTCAACTCATTCCATTCACTCACTTGCCCCACCCCCAATGCTCAATGTCAATGAAATAAACGTGCAAAGTTATCCCATAGACTTTATTCATGACCTCAATTAAATGCACATAATTTTGTAAAGGAAACACCAGTTTTATTTTATTTTTAAAAGGATTTTTTAAATTTATTTTGAAAGAGAGGGGAAGGGAAGGAGAAAGAGAGAGAGAGAAAAATCTATGTGTGGTTGCCTCTCATGTGGCCACCACTGGGGACATGGCCCACAACCCAGGTATGTGTCCTGACTGGGCATTGAATCAGCAATCCTTTGGTTGACAGCTCACGCTCATCCACTGAGCTACACCAGCCAGGGCAAGGAAACACCAGTTGTAGTATTTTAACTTTGTGTATTATTTTTATGACTGAAACATAATACAGCTTCTCAGCAACCTGTCTCCTCATAGAAGCAGAAAAATAAATCTAATATAATTAGATTACATGTAATTACAATTACAATTACATGTAATTGTCATAAATATTTTCCCTTCTAACTTCTTCTCAAGTGTGGTTTATTTTAAAATAAAATAATTGAAACATATTTTCAACTTTAATTTTATATTTATTTTATTAAAATAATGTGTTAATTGTCTCTGTTCATGGATACCATCAGAGTAGATCTTAGAAATAAATAGAAATTGGGGTGATAATGCAGAACAAAATGAATGAAGTCACATGTGAGATGTTCTTCCCAAATTATGATTCTGACTTATGTTCAGGCAGTGACTTCCCTCTAATGGCTGTATTTGCCTAATGGTCAAAGAAACAGGGCTGAGCAACATGAGTGATTCCAACCCAAGAAAAATTTTGCCTCTGAAGAGAACTTTGGCAATATTTTGATACATTTTGGTTGTCATAAGTAGGTGGATTGCTACTGGCAGCTACTGAGGAGAATCAAGGGATAGTGCTAAACACCCTAAAATGTACAGGGTGAGCTTCTCTTCACTATACCTGAACCCCCAAGAAAGAAGTATTGGCCCAAAATGTCAATTGTGCTGCTTTTACAGGTTCAAAGTTAGATAAACTCATAACAACTTATGGTTTTCAAGTACATTGTGGTTTACTTATTTTAAACTAACTTATCTTGGAAAATGAAAAAAGAACTCTTACATTAAATAGGCCCCTATTAAAAAAGCCTATGTGCTTCCTCACATCAAGTGATGCTCCCTACTCAATGGAGAATGACTAAAAGTCAGCTCACTTGACAATATTCTCTTCAAATTTTTTTAAACATAGAGGACACTAAAATTAAAAGAATGATTCAAAATAATCTATATGCGAGGTGTTATATAGGTATTGAAAAATGAACCAATATATATCCCTTGCTGCCAAGGAACTTATAGTATGAGCACACTGACAGACAAGTCACCATATACATTCAATACAACATGATAAATAATATTATAATAAATCAATGTGCAAAGCTAACTGGAGAGTAAAGATTATTATTTATTTTAGTTCAGGAATGTTTCAGAATAGTATAATTTCCAAGGGAACATGAGAGAGGACAAAAACATTTTGAAAGAGTGAGGTTGGAAAATTATCTTTATTGTTGGAGATAAATTCAAAAGAGTTGACACATCAGCACAGTCCTGATAATGAAATTGGAAGAGCAGGCCATGCCTTAAAGTTTGTTCAGTGACTTAAGGTTTCATTCATCTGAAAATCCAGTTTCATTCTAATTGGTTTTTGAGGGCATCGTTTACATCCTTGTTTCTGAAACTGTAGATGATTGGGTTGAACATGGGGAAAACAACCATATAAAACACTGCCACTATCTTACCACTGTTTAGAGAGTAGCTGGTGGTGGGACGTAAGTAGGTGAACAGGAGTGATCCATAGAATAAGGTGACTGCCATGAGATGGGAAGCACAGGTGGAGAATGTTCTGCTTCGGCCACCTGAGGGCTTGATGCTCAAAACGGTGATGAGGATACACACATGAGAGATGAATATGACCACAAAAGTGCTAGTCTGGATGAAGCCACACAAGACAAAGAGCAGAAGCTCACTGACATGGGTGTCTGCACATGATAAAGCCAGGAGAGGTGGGATATCACAGAAAAAATGGTTGACAACATTGGAGCCACAAAATGGCAGTGTGAATGTGAGGCACACATGCACCACGGAAGTCACACTTCCACTGAAGTACGCCAGCACAATGAAGCAGGCACAGACTCTCCTGGACATAAGTGTAGGGTAGCTCAGTGGCTTACAGATGGCTACATAGCGGTCATATGCTATTGCTGCCAGGATAAGGCACTCAGCATCAGCAAAACAACCAAAGAGAAACATCTGTAGTGCACAGCCATAGGGAGAGATGGTTCTCCTGGGTGTTAAGAAATTCACCAGCATTTTAGGAGTGATTGCTGTGGAGTAGCTGGTGTCTAAGAAAAACAAGTTGCTGAGGAAATAATACATGGGGGTTTGTAAGCTTGAAGTGATGTTAACTAGGATTATTAAGCCCATATTTCCCACCACAGTTAGTGTATATATGATGAGAAATAACAAGAATAAAATGACTCTGAGAGGTAGATAATCTTTGAATCCAACAAGTAGGAACTCAGTTGGCATGCTATAATTAGTTTTCGACATCTTTCTTTTCTTGTTTTTCTCATCCAGGATAGATGGTGTCAACATACATGACTTCACTTGAGTGACCAATGAACCCAAAATATCTTTACTGACCCTTCTAAAGAAACAAACAGAAGGATAATAAAATCATAGTCATGGCACTTTTCATGACCTATTTGATTTGTTTTCATTTTCATCATATCCTTTACAGAGGTAATTGTTGATACCTGAGGATGTTTTCAGAGGTGGTGTTTTGAGATGTTGTAACTCTTCAGAAGCTGTGTGCATCAAGAGGTGAATTTGCTCCTTACAACCTGGAAGGGAAGGAGTGTGGCTCAGTTGAAAAGACCTGCTAGAATTAAGAGGACCGACAAAATTCTTAGAGGCAAATCTCAAGTTTTTCAATGCTAAAGTCATATTCTTCCATGTGAAATAATGTAGGGTTGAGAGAAACCCTAGGAAAAAAGAGAGCTCACCTGTAAACTAGATAATTCTACAGAAGAATATCTGTGATCTTGGAAGATAGTTTAGCATACCAGTTAAAAGCTCAGTTGTTATGGAAGAGTTCACTGGGTTAAAATCTTAGCTTTGATACTTACTGATCATGTGACCATAAAGTTATTTAACAACTCTTTGATGGTTAGAGGAAAAATCAGCAAATAGTCATAGAGCATTTATATAACTGGTACATAACAAATGCTAATGGGACCATTTCTAAAATAGAACTTATGTAAACAAATAAACTGACCTTTGAATTTCCTTTTAATTACTTATCCAGTAGCTTGAAATAGTAAGTCTGTTTTCTTAAACTTTATCTAATCTCTGGTATTGAGGATACACAATCTGACTTCCGTATAAAAACAGCCTTTGAGGTTTTGTTCATGTGTTGTGTGCAAATGCATTGCTTAACATCAATATATTTTAAAATGTGCTTATATTTCTTCCTCTCTGTAGTATGTCTGTTTCCTGTAGGGGACCAGTTTGTTTCAGTCTGGCAAAAGTGACTCAGCTCTGTATGGAAAACCTTCGGAAGCAAAGTGGTAGGCAGGAGCCAGACCTTCAAACTGAGTTTTCCTGTGGGAATCGGGCCTAGAAAATGCATACAGATTGTTATGGCTTGCTCTTGCTAAGCTCCATCACCCTGGCCTAAAACAGCAAATGTGTATCCTCTATCTTCAAGGTAATGCCCAAAGCCTGTGTGAATTCCCCCAAGGACAGAGCTAATCAGCTCACTGCCATTCCCCTCTGCATGTTATTTTCATTTCCTTGATTGTACCTAAAATGTAGACAACAATGTGCTCTGCAATAGATAATAAATCTTTCTCTGATGGAAGCCCCAAGAAAAACAATAAAAGCGTCTCTAGGCAAGGGTCAGGGCGTTGTCCTTTTGAGACAGTGGCCGAGGCACTCATAGGCTCTCTCTCCCTTTAAGAGAGTAGCCATGCTGTTCCCTTTTTCTCCACAGGATTGCTGTCACCTGTGCATTCATTTTCTCTTCCAGCCACAACAAGGTGGAACTCTGCTGTCCAGAGTCTGCCACACATTCCTATCTCCAAGGTATGACAATGTCTGGTGTGAGGTCCCAGAAACATTAAGTATTCTGAAGAACAACTATATCTGTAGTTATTAATAGACTTCCAAATTGGGGCAATGTGGGAAAATATATATTATATAGCCAGGAGAAATAATCAAGAAAGAAGCAGAATAGGTGCAAAGAAGAAATAAGTTATAGGGGAATATTCAGCAAATATTCCAAGATGTGTAGTGTTGGAAGTGAATTGAGTGAGAAACACTGTAGTGAATAATAAGGCAGTAAATAATGAATCTTTATTTTATCTGCCAAGCCTGGTAAATCTCAGAAATCATCCTGCTCTCCCAATGTAACCTGCAGTCTTCTAGATGCACTGAGGTCAGTCTTTGGAAACCAGATCTTAAAGAGAAAGAACTGGACTGGGAAAAGATGAAAGGGGATGTTTGGAACTATAGTGAAGGAATCCACACTTAAAATAAAAGAGAAAAATAAGCTCATGTTTCTCTCCCATGCTAATGTCATTTAAGATTGATATTCTGAAATAGTGTTTAAAAATTAATTCAATGGTTAAAAAACCTGTAATTAATTTGCTGTAATACATTGCATATTCAACTTATATAAGGGATTTTCACTTGTTTAATGGTTAAGAATTCAATAATCATTAAAAATATTTCCACTAGAATCAGTCAATAATGAAAGCATCCCAAATTTAGGAGATTCTATGCCACTGGTCTTCAAAAATTTTACCTAGGAAGGTATTGTTATCATCACCGGCTTTTATTACAAGAGTAACATCATCTACACTGAGACTCCCAGGTCACTGGGATTGCCTGCCTATGAGGCTGGATCTGGTATCACAGGTCCAGGTGAGAATATAACAAGGAAGATTTGAACAAGTAAGTAAACGTCTGGAGACCTGGGCTCTAAAACACTTCCACTACTGAAAGTCATGTCATCTTTATGTCATCCCATCCTGATTTCTACAATCAGACCTACTCTATTTATCATGTGGAATCACCATTTTTGGGGAGAAAATGACACTGCATATTCTAGAGCTTCATAATTGTCTAGTAAACTTATACCTGCTTAGATATTATTAATAGAAATTTTAAAAATCAGGTAAGTTCATCAAAACATGTTTTATTTCCTCCTTGGAAACAACAAACTAATGAACAGACCTAAAAATTAAAACCTACACAAATTCTCACCAAAGAGAAACAAATTATAACCATCAGATAGTTACAACCATTATAACTATCACAACAAAGGCAAACCATAATTTTTATTCATTGAGTAATTTTCATTTGAGGTTTCTATGAACTAAAGCACTTTTATATTCTACTCTAATACACAGTTATCTGCATTGTTGTTGATGATGATGATGATGAAAGCAATAAATAACAAGTAACATTTTTGTGAGTGGGTCACAATAATTTCTAAGCATTTGAAGTGCATCATTTTGTTTAATCCTTATAATGTACCATGAGATGAATATTATTATTATTGCCCCAATAGATGATGAAACTGAAGTGTAGAGATGTAATTAAATTGCCATGCTATAAATAGAAAAAATTCAGGTCTCATTTCATAACCAAAATACTATGGTATTGAAATGTGACCATATTGTGATGTTGAAATATTTTCTACTGCTGTAAGAATGTTATCAGGTATTACCTATAAATAGGATGTTAATGATAGAAAGAACCTTAGCAATCTAATCTACACCTTATTATTTAGGTTGGGTGACTAAGTCACATCCACAGGAGCATCCAACAAATGACTTGTCTATCCACTAGTGATGTTAATCAGTATCGTATATCTATAAGCAGGTTATGGCATCAGAGTCTGCCTTTCCTTCCTTGAGACCCCAAGAGGCCTGAAACCTGCTTAGAGGGTTTACTGAGTGAGAGAATCAAATCCTAGAACAATTTAATTTCATCTGCATGTCGCTTTATTTTTAACGCACATGTAACAATATTATTCACATTGTGATACATTATATACATAAGAAAGGTATTTTTTCAGGTTTGTATATAATTTAGAACTACTTAAGATTATTTTTTCATTCTATGTGTTTAATTTTCAAGTAAAATGTTAGTTTCCTTAAAATGTTAATTTCAAATTGTATTGCATTACAATGAGAAATGGTAACTCCTTTAAACTAAATTTCCTCTATTTATTGAAATCTATAGATTAATTGACATCAACTGCTATAAAGGAGTAATAGATTCTAGGAAAGAAAGATTAAAATGTTGATATGAATGTTTGCTTTTATCATGTATTATATTTATAGATTGTAAGTTTGAGGCATGGAGATACAAAGAGAATTACAAATTAGTGATACAACATGTTAAGAAGGTGAAAGGAATATAAAAATCAATAAAATGTAAATTATTATAGGGGTTCTGAAATAGAGGCATGAGGAAACAATCAGAAATTATGATCAAGGTAGGGTTCAGTAAAAAGCTGGCATTTCCCCCTGCCCAGTGTGGCTCAGCTGGTTGAAGTATCAAGGGTTTGGTTCCTGGTCAGGGCACACACCTAAGTTATAGGTCTGATCCACCATGGGGGTGGGTATAAGAAGACAATCAGTGGAAGTTTCTCTTTCACATTTACGTTCTCTGTCTCTCTCTCTCCCCCATCCACCCTCTGTCTCCCCCTCCCCAATTGAAAAATGGGCAAAGGATCTGAATGGACACTTCTCCAAGAAAGACATACAGATGGCCCATAGACATGAGAAAAGATCCTCAACATCACTTGTCATCAGGGAGATGCAAATTAAAACCACAATGAGATACCACCTCACATCAGTCCAAAGGGCCACCATTAAGTCAACAAACAACAAGGATTGGTGAGATGTGGAGAAAAAGGAACCCTAGTGCACTGTTGATAGGAATGTAGACTGGTGTAGCCACTGTGGAAAACAGTATGGAGTTTCCTCAAAAAACTAAAACTGGAACTACCTTTTGACCTAGCAATAGTGCTGGTGGGAATATGTCCTAAGAATCCTGAAACACTGACTCAAAAGAGCTTAGCACCCCTTTGTTCATAGCAGCACAATTTACAATAGCCAAGTGCTGGAAACTGACTAAGGGTCCATCAGTAAATGAGTAGATCAAAAACTGTGGTCCATTTATATAAAAGAATACTAGCTAGGAGAAAGAAAGAAGGAATTCCTACCTTCTGCAACAAACAACATGGATGGAACTGGAGAGCATTTTGCTAAGTGAAATAAGCCAGTCAGTGAAAGACAAATACCATATGTTCTCACCTATAAGAGGAATCTAATGAATAATAAAGTAATGAACAAAATAGAACTGCAGGGATGGGTACATGGGGCAGACTGAAAGTGACCTGAGGGAAGCCGGGAGGGAGATAATGGAGTCAAGAAGAGGCAGGGACTAGACAAAGAACATGTATGAATGGCCCATGGACATGGAAAACAATGTGGAGATTGACTATGGGAGCCTGAGTTGGGGTGGGCAGAGGAGTGCAAGAGGGAAAAACAGGGACAACTGTAATAGAATAACAATAAAAATGATATTAAAGATGTCCTTGGGTAAGGATAAATAAAAGTTGACAGTGGACAAATATTTCCAGAAGAGAAGTGTGAATCATTAGGTATAGTATACGGGAGGAAGTGTTCATTCAGACAGAGGGTATGTCTTGTAGAAGGGACTGGGCTGTCTGAGCAGGAGGACTATTGTTCTAAGGAGGGGAAGGGTAACTGTAATGTCAATGGAGGTAAGAGCTGCAGAGAAAAACAAAATGAAGAAGGTGCCTATAGTCAGCTGAATTTCATCTCTTAAAAACAATTATTTTTCAGGAACATCTGCAGTGGTAGGTTCACATCGGTAAAAGTGATGTAGAGAGCCATAAAAATATCTGTAGCAAGTGAAAATCAGGCAGATGGAAAGTGGTTAAAGTACTGTCCGCCAGACTTCTTTATGTAGAGTTCAATTTCTTCACATTGTAATACACTTATTTAGAGGTATAGAACTATATCTATCTCTCTATAAATAAATATGTCTCACCTTATATGGAAAAAATTTAGAGTATGTACTATTTTATTTATACTTAATGGCATCCATCAATATGTTGTCTGCACCAATTATTACCCTGGTGTTTTGGTAGTAAATTTCTTTCCCTTATTTTTTCAATATCTTTTCTTTCATTTATTTTTAAATTTTTTAAAATGTATTGATTTTGGAGAGAGGAAGGGAGAGAGACATGCACACAATCATTGGCTTGTTGTCCCACTTATGTATGCATTCATTTGTTGATTCCTGTATTTGTCCTGCCCAGGCATTGAACCTGCAGTTTTGGCCTATCAGGATAACACTCTCACCAACTGAGCTGCCTGGACTGAGCTCCATGTATTTTCACTGAAATGATTCTGTATAGAAGAGTTTTTCATTCTTTTCTGTTTGTGTTTATTGAATTAGCTGGTTTGACCAATGTGTACTAGCTGAGGATGATTTTGTTCTTTGGCATTGTTATCCAATGGTAGCATCATTTTTCTTGCTCCAATTGCTCTAGGTTTTCTAATTAAATCATCATCAGGTAGTTCCTGTGTACTTTGCTTTTTGGACATGTTCTTGTCATTTGTGTTTGCTTGTTTCCACCTCTTAAATTCTGGTTGCACAATATTTTCCAGGCACATTTTATATTTTTCAAGATTCAGCTGCAGAAACAATCACTTCCCCAGGGAGGATGGCATTTGCCAATCAGGGTTTGACAACATATTCTACTTTCATGTGGGCACTGACGTTTCTCTGTTAAGAAAACACTTGGAACTTATACTCTTATTAATCAACATCACCTCGATAATTTTAATTTAAAAAAGACTCTGTGACACACATTTTCAGTACTTTTAAATTTCCAAATATTTGTAATTATAACTTTTCAAATGTGTGTGGGTAACCGGCCAGCAGTGATCATGGAACACCGTGGATGGCTCATCGAAAACACGCGAGAAAAAACATGCACAGAGACAGACTAGTTTCTGTGGAGAAGTAGGGAGGAAATGGCCACCCCCTCTAGTGGGGAGTGTGCGCCAATTTACCATCCAACCTGCTTTTATTGGACTCATTTTGCATAATAATTCAGGTAAAGTACAGTACTCATCAGGGGGAAGTAAGGAACTATAGAAAACAAGGAACTCTGCCGGGCTATTGAGTCGGGGCCAAAGAGCTGTAAAACTTTGAGGAACAAACTAACTTCCTCCTAGGACCCTTCTCATTCAACTGAGAGCATTCTAAACAAAGAAGGTTTCACAGTAATTTACATATTCTTTCTTAGGCCTGATCACCCGGGGAATCCGCCCTTTTCAGCACAGAGCTGCACCACCCTGTCATTGTTTCAGGCTTAGGTGGAGCTAGGGAACTAAGGCAACCAAGAGATAAGGAGATTTTCTCCCAGATGTTGAGAACTCAGGCTATGTCAAAGCCGAGGAGTGAGGCTCCATCACCCCCTTTTGCTGCAGCCCCCAAAGTCCTTCTTTTGGGGGGCCTCCCAAGTGATCGTCCCTGTCTTAGGTCATTCCCCCCTTGGGGAATCTTACCCGTCTTTGGCTAACCGACCAAGCTTTTTGGGGTTCAGCTTTGAATAAAGCAGCAAAAGCAGCATTCCTGCCAGGGAGATAAGCTTTTGTCTCCTTGCTGGCTTACGGTTCCAAGGGCGTTCCCTCAGCCTTAGTCTAGGTGGGGGTTTCAGCTTCTGATACCAGTCAGGGCTGTTCCCAACACAAATGAAGACTCAACACTATAGTTAAAAATGTTTAGATTTGGGAACCATAATTCTGAGTTTCTGTCCAAAAATATTAACTAGCATTATGGCCAAGTGAAAATGTCTTAATCTCTTTGATCCCATGTCCATGCCTGCAAAGTTATGATGATAATACCTGCCTCATGTGTTTGTGAAGATAATATTATATGATACGTATTTAAAACATTTTGCATGTTTTATTGGTAATATAATAGGTAGTCAATCATTATTTGTTTTGTGTTCCTAGTATAAATAACTTTATAGTTGTAGCATCCAGCAAATGCGAGAACAAATATCGGAGACTTTCAGGGTATCAAAGGTGTTACGTTATTGGCCAAGTTTAACCTGCGCAGGGGCAAATTCTTAAAGTGTCCAGTGACACAGTGCCCACAAGGAGCTGCAAATGAGAGACGCGCTGCGTGCCTACAACTATGTTCTTATATAGTGGCGGGCAAGCAAGCGTTATACAGAAGCAGACGTGGCAGTTAGCAATTCGCTTTCAAAGGCCGTGCGCGGGAATTTCAAACCAAGCATTCTTGCATCAGGCAGGAAGGCAGGATGTTTGTTCATTAACCTAGTAATCTCCTGGCTCTAGCTAGCTAGGTTCCTATTTTCTCATTAAAACTACAAAGCATTGCTTATCTAGACTACCCAGGGGAGAGCATCTGTTCGACACAGGATGTTGGCTTAACTGCACTTTGTGTCTTTTATCATTTCTTTTTAGCTACAATGTGGTTCTTGTCTATTAAGGTTAAATTTAGTTCTTAATTTCCTGTTCCCAACAATAGTAATCTATTACAGGCATTAATCCACATTTATTATTTTCTCCACTGTTGGGCAATTCCGTTAGTCATAAGTTTTCGTTGTTTATTTTTTAAGTGTATGCAGAATACACATTGGTTTGTTTCCTTTAGATCAATACCACAGGTAGTATTTTGAAGCCAAAACTGCAATTTTCCTCTGCATATTTCTGTGAGGCATTCTAGAGTGGTCCGGCAAAATTTTATTTCTCTGAGCATTTCCCCTGACAATTGGTTTCATCATAATTTTTTCTATACATATATCTCCCTAAGATCTATATTTAATAGAGTTTTAATAAATCACAAGTTACCTTGTTAATATTTATTTCATTACTATACAGGAGGGGCACTTCCTCATGCTTGTTTACTATGTGTATACTCATAACTTTAAATATTGAAAACCTGCTTCCAACCAGAGGCAGAGTTTTTTAACTGGACCAGATGAAAAAACTTTGAATTTTTAAAATTATTTTATCTATTTACATTTCAAAATCAAATATGCTAATACATTATAGGCAAGAAAATAATCCATTGCAGTAATTAATGACCTACTATGAGCACCTCTTATGTGTTACTGACGTTTCCAGTAATCCTGAATCTATGAAGATGAATAAGATGCAGTCTTTTCCTCATAAGCATGAACAGCCCAGAAGAGGAGTTGGAAGAGAAAACAAAAATTTACCATCCAATTTTATACTACAATATTCAATGACAGAACAATGGATGATGGAACCCAATATTCTTGAGGAAATTTTCAGGAAAACCTTTAAAGAGGTGGAAATTCTTCTTATTGGTCTTTGAAAATTATTATGGTATTATAGGAGGAAGAATTCCAAATAAAAACATATGCAGGCACAGGGAGTAAAAAATTTACACCCTGGTAAATTGAAAACAATAAGCCACTTACTACACAGAATCTTAGTGTATGGTTGGAGAATAGAGAGGCCATAGGAGTGCATGTAAAACCAAAAAATTCAAATGATTTGGATTTCTTATTAAAAGGAGAGAAAGTATGTGTCACTAATGAATGAATCATGATAGTAAAAATGGAGATGTGTTAAAGGGCAACTAGGCAATGGAAG
>NC_040908.2:158972707-159012621 GCF_004126475.2 Phyllostomus discolor
GGAAAGAAATTGTAAGACAATTTGTTTTAGGGTGCGAACCTGCTGTCTTCTCAGAATTCCTGCCATCTGAATAAAGTGCCCATAAAGATTCAATTCCTGTCTCTGCTTATTGGGTTTAAGAGGCAGAAAGAATGCAGGTGTCTTTTCCATTTTCAATCAGATGGTATTTGTCTTTCTCAAACTGACTTATTTTGCTTAGCATAATGCTCTCTAGGTCCATCCAGAATGTGGAAAAAAGCAAGATCTCCTTTCTTTTTGGTACCTGAGTAGCAGTATTCCATTGTGTAAATGTACCATGGCTTTTCCCCCCACTCATCTACTGATGGGCACTAGGGCTGTTTCTGGGTCTTGGCCATTGTAAATGACCCTGCAATGTGAGGGACGCATATTAACAAATATATGCCAATTCTTTTTAAATAATACTAATAAAATTTTTATGTGTAAAATTCAATTACAGAACTATATTCTAAACATAATACTTTTATTCAATATCAGTTTTAAATCACTTTTGTTAGTAATAAAGCCATTAGGTCTTGATTTTAGGACACATTTAGGTATCTAATGATTGCTATGAAAACTTCTTTAAAAACATGCCTTTAAACATGATATTACATATACTTCAAAGAAATGATAGACCTATGGAAGATAAAGGACCTGATATGTACTTTTTGAATGTAATTCTTTGCTGTTTTCAACTGAGTTTCTACATGCATTGCTTTTATGTAATTTTTGTACTTAATTTATAATTTTCTGGGAGAAAAAAATATTGGTCTGAGTTTTTAAACTCTTTATATTAATTATGTATATTTCTTATATAATTCTTTATATAGAGAGTGGGAAAATATGTTTTAAAAGAAACATAATGTACCAGATACTTGAAATGCTGTGGGCCTTTTGCAATAATATCACAATTTGGCCTAACATATGCTTAGAATATAAACTAGTTCTTACTTTTATCACCTGCCCCAGTAGCTTATAATTTAGGGTTTTAGGAAATTTGTATTTAAGGGAAAATTATTTCATTTTTTAGAACAAAAAATAAAGAATGTAAGAGAACAGTATGAAATATTGCTACCCGAATCCCTCATCATTAATTTTAGGGTAAAGGCAAAAATCCCCAAATGTTCTGTCAGCAAACATAGGCTAGAATGAAGAAGTAAACATTCAAGAGATAGACATCCAGGTTCAGTCAAGTCAGTCTTGTGGAAGCAATAGATTTAATGTTCTTTTCTGCCATTCTCAAAACCCAAGGAAATAAAGGGATAGCATTGCTTTCATCAGGTCTTACTGTACTACCTGAAATGCTATGTATGTTTGGGTTTTGATTTTGCCTCTGTGTGTGTGTGTGTGTGTTTCTATGTGGCCCACATCATGTGTTCTGAAAAGCACAAAGCAGCAATCATTAGTAATTCTATTGAATTTTTTCAGAGACCTTATAGTCTGTTTTTTACTTATCCTTGCTCCATATTTTCTTCCACATATCAGGACATTCAAGAAATTAAATTTCTTAAGGGAACCATTAAATTCTTGAGATTTTCTTAAATCCCTCAAGAAGCACACAGGAACTACACACATTCAAAATATCCTTTTAATTAGAAGATGAACTCCAGGGACCCTACTCCCCTTAGACTAAGGTAAACATAGAATTGAATGTGTTATCCGAATCTATCTTCTGAGATGATTGTGTTTGGATCATCTCGTGCTTGCTTTCTCACCCTGGAGGTTACTCCTTTGGTTCTCATATATTAAAGATGAAGCTGGAATTTCAATTCTGTTACCTAGAACGTCTATCATTCATTTAATGTTTGAATGACTATAAACATCAGATACATTGCACTGTTGTTTTATGTTTTGTTTTTGTCTTTGTTTGGGAGGTAACACCTAGAAATAAACCATGGGAATGAGAGATTATGAGGTTCTTACATGAGCTAAGGTGTTGGATACCTTTTCTTCCTTTGGTAAGTTCTATTCCCTTACTGGACTATCCCATGCACACACATCTTGCATATCAGCTAAAAATATATAAAAAAAAATAGCCATAAAGATGGGAAAGAAAGATAATGCCCAGATTTTAATCTGATCAACACTTCAAATGATGAGGAGTGGGAGGAATTTGTAATTTGGCCACTTATTCCTACTCCTTGCCCTAAACTATTTCATTTTCTACATGAACATCAAAACTGGTATGCAACTTCTAATGGGACAATGGAAAAGCAATGTTTTAATTCAGTTTTAAATATCCTTTCCTAAAGGATTCATTGCAATCCATCATAACTACATATTTGCTTGGGAATTACTCAGCTGTCAGCAGCTAAGTCTAACATAGGTGTCTGCTCATTGATTATTGTTGTGGTAATCTGGCACTGGGTTCTTTTATGAGTTCTACTTACACTCCTCAAAAGTAGTGTCTATATCTCATAAGTGAAAGAATGAAGCCACCAAAATCATTATCCTTTATTTCATGAAGGTAAATCTACCCTACTGTAATCTATTTAAAGTATTTGTTTTTATTTTTATATAAATGTGAAAATATACTTAAGTTATTCAGATAAAATGAAATAAAAACCAAATTTGCATTGACTTAGTAGGAAAGACATTGCATATTCTAAGAAATGGATTTCAACATAAAAATACTATGAGGAAGTACCTATACATTTTAAAGGTTTGTTTTATTTTATGGGTTTGCTCTGCTTTTTCTCAGAAAAAGTTTAGACTCTGTTCCCTGAGTTTCCAGTGTGATGATTTCTGTTGTACATGAAAGACCAATTGTAAGCTCTTGTTATTCTCTCTGCTTCATATCCCAGCTCAGAGTGCCCTCTCCCCTTTCCCAGTGGGCAGGCCCCTCCAAAGCCATTGCCCCTGGCTGTTTCCTAAGGATGGCTCAGAGATGGTGGAAGTCAGGACCCTGCGTTTCATTATATCAAGTTTTAAAAATGTGGAGCATTGCCCTGGCTGGCGTAGCTCAGTGGATTGAGCTCGGGCTGTGAACCTAAGTGTCACAGGTTCGATTCCCAGCCAGGGTACATGCTTGGATTGGCCATAACCCCCAGCAACCACACATGGATGTTTCTCTGTTTCTCTCTCTCTCTCTCTCTCTCTAAAGTGAATAAATAAAAAAAAAATCTTAAAAAATGTGGAGTATCAACAAAACAGAAATGTATATGCCAAATATCTTGCTTTAAATGCCACAGTACAGTTTATTCTTCAATCTTGGTATATTTGACATCAAGTACTTTTAAATCCAAAATGGAAAGTTCAAAAGAGTTTCATGGGAACAGATTAAAATTTCAATTTTGAATAGTGTGCTTTCTAAACTGGATTTCTTTACATAGTTTAGAATAAAATGTATTCATTTCCTGCCCCCTTCTCATTAAAACTAGCATTTTAAATGCACCCTGAAGTTAGAATGTTAATGTTTGCCTTTTTCTTCATGGAATTTCCTTATAGAACAGGCAAATCAGCACTGCCTGAAAAGACTAGGGACTTTCCAGTTAAAATTTTCCAACTTTATAGATGAAACAAGCAGAGCAGAGAAGTCAAGAACTCAAGCCACACAAGCTAGTTAGGGACTATAAGTAGTCTCGATGGCACAGAATGATTATTCTCCATTTATTCCCGTCTTCTTGTCATTAACAGGTTCTAAGAAAAAACCACATGGCTGATGTTAATTTGACAATGGTTACTGAATTTATCCTTTTGGGGCTGACAGATCGTGCTGAACTGAAAGTGTTCCTCTTTGTGTTGTTTCTGCTCATCTATACGGTTTCTTTGGTGGGGAATCTAGGAATGCTCGTTCTAATCCACATAACGCCCAAACTTCAAACACCTATGTACCATTTCCTAAGCTGCCTGTCATTTGTTGATGCCTGCTGTTCCTCAGTCTTTGCACCCAAATTGCTGCTGAACTTCTTTGTTGAATGGGATACAATTTCTTTTTCTGAATGCATTGTGCAGTATTTTTTAGGGGGGTCACTCGTTCCCACTGAGGGCTTCTTGCTGGCAGCAATGGCATATGACCGCTACATGGCCATTGTGAACCCTTTGCTTTATACAGTGGCGATGACAAAAAGAGTTTGTGTTGGCCTGGTCATTGGATCATGTGTAGGAGGTTTAATCAACTCACTGACACACACAATCGGTTTGGTGAAATTGTGTTTCTGTGGGCCCAATGTCATCCATCACTTCTTCTGTGACCTTCCTCCACTCTTCAAGCTCTCATGTTCTGATACATCCATGAATGAATTGTTGGTATTAATCTTCGCTGGCGTTATTGCCATGGTCACTTTCTTGACTGTGATGATCTCCTACATCTTCATCGTCGCTGCTATCCTGAGGATCCGCTCAGCAGCAGGGAGACACAGAGCCTTCTCTACGTGCGCGTCACACCTCACAGCTGTGACTTTGTTCTACGGCTCTATAAGTTTCAGTTACATTCAGCCAAGCTCCCAATATTCCTTAGAACAAGAAAAGGTGGTATCTGTTTTATATACCCTTGTCATTCCTATGTTAAACCCTTTGATTTATAGCCTGAGAAACAAGGAGGTGAAGGATGCAGCGAAAAGGGCTATAGGGATGAAATGTTTTCCTTGTGAACTTTATACTATATGTGCCCTAAAGTAATACACAAACAAGTGCTTTTGATAATGATATCTCTATGAATTTATTAAAACTTGGATCCCCAAAGGCATCTTAGAGTTTATTTAATTGGAACCCTCTGTTTTACATAGAAGAAAAAGACTGTGAAGAATTACATTTTATAGTACATATACCTGGTCATTGTGTAAACTAAACTAAAAACTATATGAAGATCTCAGTTAGTTATGTCTGGACAATTGTTGACATTTTAATTCCTGCATATGGGTAGAAATGAACATATATATAAAAATATCTAGACAGAAAACACAAAAATAGAGAGATACACACTAAATGTATAAATAATAAAATATATTTTAGCTTGGTCTCTTTGTTGCACAGAAAACAAATAGAATACTTTTCAAGCAAAGAATACCACATTGAGTTGTTCACCAAAACTGACAGATGCATGATCTTGAAATTAGCCTATACTCTTTCAGTCAGATATTGTTCAAAAGAAATCTAAACACTGATGACACTCCAGAAAAAGAACTTGGTACTAGATTACCTCCACACTCACAGTAGTTAGTCTAAATCAGCGGTCCCCAATACCCCTGTCTCTGTCCCTGGATTCTGCTGGCATTCTGCTTTGTCTCTGGTGCCAAAAAAGTTGAAGATTGCAGGTCTAAACCATTTCCCTATTCCTAGACCCAGTTTACATTACCACACATGCAACTGAACAGGATGGAATGTCACTGTTTTACCATTTCATGTGAAAGGGCCCCTAATTCTCAGGTAAAACTTACCCTGAATAATTTTAGAAAGGATGCCTCCATGATCATTAGGGAATCAATGATAATCAGATGAATTTCCTCCTTTTCTTTAAGGATTTTCCAATATCTTAAAGAATACTTTAAGGATAGTCTTTAGACATTAAAAAGAAAATTTCCTGAAGAGCTATTCTAGAGAGGAGAAATATGTAAAACCAATTGTTTTCCCTATGATTCAAACTGTACATGCAGGTAGAAAAGGTACAGTCAGCCCATAATTACTGATCGTTCCATGGGGATCTTTTTTCCCTAACTTGTAGTAAAATTTACTATCTGGAAAATAAATATGGTATACTAGAGGACATCTTCATCTATAAATAAAATTAAGTTTAATTTTGGGAGTTTGCTTTAAATACTGAAATAAGTACAGGTCAATAAGCTAAGCAGCACAGTGTGACAGCTCAATGCTCTATAAATATTAACTCATGTGTTTACATAGCAGCTAGATTGAAATTCTTTTCTCTCAGTGACAGCCAAAATCAAAAATATGAATGGCTCCCATATCTGTGAAGGGAGCCAACAGAAACACAATTATATTAGAAAATTACACAAAGTAATTCATATAAAACTTTGCCTCTTAGAATGAAAAAACAACATCACCACCACCAATGGTGAGAGCATCATTAACATTCATATAGCTCTTCATGATTTTCTAAGATCATTTAATGCATTATTTGAAAATTGGGCCCATAAAGCTATATGTATGTGACTTTTATGTATGGTACATTCATGCAAATATATTTGTATGAAAATTTTTATTTTAAGAATAAAATACAAATATAATAATAATTATAATTATTAAACATGGTTTCATATAATTAGTCCCACTTTTCAAAAGCATTCAATAACTTATTTTTTGAGTATGAAACACAAGGAATAATATACAATCAAGTTGATTAAAACTCAGAAAAATAAATCACAGTGTAATTTTAATAAATTCTCTTACAATATACACTGTGTAAAAGAAGGCTCTGGCCCACAGGGTGCAGATTAAATAATAGTTTATTAAGTGTGCATGTCTGAGAGAAGGGATTATTTTACGGAAAAAAGTGTGTAGGTATTTTTCAAATACTGACCTTAAACTTGTACTAAACTTGCATTATACCATTATACAGTGACTGGATGCTAAAATGAGAAATAAATTCTTTCTTCTAGTGGGAGAAGTTGTAGGGGAAGTTGCAGGCTGGAAATAGAAAAAGTAATATACCCTGCGTTCATATACTGAAAGCAAATGAAGCTCCGTCAAGAAGATTCAAAATGTCCTTAAATGATAAGTATAATTAGTCCATAGGAAATAAATGAAGACTTTTACTATAAAATATCTGATGCTATGTCATCAATTGTCATGTGCACAGATAAGAATTGAGAATGACACTTGTAGCTCCAATTCCCTCACTTCTTACATAAAATTGGTTACTGTTCAACATCAACATTGGAGAAATCAGGACTCAGTAGAGGCCTGTCTCACAAAGTTTTCTTCTGAACCCTCAGAAAATCTGTATCAAATATGTGTGCATTTTCTATTTCATGTGTGCAGCCTTGGGGCTTGTGATTTGGAATCTGGCCTGGCTCATCAGGAAAATGAGGTGCTGGTAGCATGTGGGTTGGGTGTGGCTCCATCTGCATGGTGGTGAGGTTTGACACTTACTGAGAAGAAACTTGCAAGCCAATGCAACAAATTGACTTTCCTAAGATTTAAGATTTGAGATTTGGTCTTGTGCTGTGAGCACACAATGATTATATAAACAGTAGCTTCAATGACAGTTTTCAGTTGTGCTCAGCCAAATTGGCCTCTGGACAAATTCAAACTCCCAGAATCATGGGCCTCTAAGGATCACACTGCCATCCCATTTAATCCATAATCTAATATAAAATAGTCCCTACAATACTCTCATGTTGTCTACATTCCCTTACAAAATCAGCATTTATTAAATTTTACCAATTATATGATGACTTCTTAAAATTTAAGCAAGACATAAATCGCTCCTTAGAGTTTATGTCAATTGGTTTTACATGTCTTACGAAGTCTTAGAATTCATATATTCTCATTCTTCATTCTTAGGCTCCTGACATGTTAAGGTTTTGCTAGAATATGATCCTGAGTTAAATTTTTGTCACCCTGGGTATTTCGTAACATTTCCACTATTCTTTATGCAGTATGGTTTCAAATCCTATTATGTTCACTCCTTACTGTGTCAATGTCGAAAGGCTGCATGGAATAAATGGTGAAAGACCACAGATTTTTGAATCACAAAAGTATTGTATCAAAATTATTGTTCTAGGACTTTCTAAAGTGCAAACTTAGAGAATTTCTTTAATTATTCTGAGCCACCTATAATATCAATCATATGAATTGGAATATTCAATTAAATAAAAGCACATGATTGGACACAACAATTGTGAAATGCCTGGAAAATACTAGGCATTTAGGCATTTAATAAATAGGAACAATTCCAGCTAGGATCCTTCTTTACATTTGATTGCTAAAGAAAAAGGAATACTCTTGTTAATAAAACTAATTATAATATTCCCCAAGTGTTAGTCTGTTTTCATGATTGCTTCATTTTAAAATGATTGTAAATTTTTACCACCTTTTATATCTGTGCATGTTGGTTTGGATGCACCTGACCTAGCTCAGTGACCTATGTGTTGTGATTTGCCTCTTGCCCCTTTTAAAATGTAGCCTATTATTTCATCCTGTATTAATCCCTTTTGTATTTTTAGTCTTTTCTCCGAGTAACAAATGTAGTATTTCTTTTTTTAGTATGTATTTTTAAAAGGTTTTTTATTTATTTATTTTTAAAGAGGGGAAGGGAGAAATAAAGAGAGAGAAACATCAGTGTGTGGTTGCCTCTTACATGGCCCTCATTAAGGACATGGCCTGCAACCCAGGCATGTACCATTGTTACAGGGTGCAGCCAAGAGGAGGGACCCCAAATAGGCATTTGAAATGGGGTCCAGAACTCAAGGTGTCCAGGAGATTTAAGGTGTCTTCACCCCTTCCCCCACAGGTGTGAGTTGGGGGAAGGGGCACACAGAGCAAGAACACGCAGGGAAGCTTTGCAGCTAATCCATGGCATGGTCATTTAGCATACCTATAGCCTTTGGCTGGTCACTTAGATATGCTAAATAGCTATGGCCATGCTCAAGGCCAGGGGGATGGAAAGGGACCTCCACCCCAAGATCGGACCTGGGAGGCAGGTCCCCTGAGTTACAGCGCCTGCGTGGGAGCTGGGAGAAGAGTGGCTCCAGGACATGGGGTGACACCTGCCCAGACCCACAATGGCGACCAGAAATGCTGGAGAAGGCAGCAGATTGAGGGCAAGTGTGCCCAAGTGTAGGAGGAGTCAGAAATGAGGCTGCAGAGGAAGGTTGGTTACGGGGATTTAAAACCCAGATTTGGCGGCCATTGAGGGAGAACCATGTGGCTGCAGAGGTGCAGAGAGGATCACGGCCATTGGAGAGAGAGCCACACAGCTTTAGCAGAGTGAAGTCTCCCGCATCCCTGAGAGGGAGAACCATGCGCAGCCCTGAGGAGAGAACCACGCGTCTTTAGCACGCGTCCCAGAGAGAGGGAACCACACGGCAGCCCTGGAGGAGAGAAACATGCGGCCTGGCAACGTGGGGACCCCTACAGCCTTAGAAGGGGGAACCACCACCTGGTTTTAGCAGAGATCCCGACGACTCAGCCGAGGGTGCCGGGAACCCAGGGAGGTCTCCCAGTCGAGAGGGATTACTACTGAGAAGAACTAGAGGACTGCCTGAGCCATGGACTTCTATTTCCTTTCCTGAGATACAGTACTCTGGACTGGGCAAAGGGGGAAGGAAAGAAGGACTGTGTGTTTGTGGGTATTTTTAGGGACTTTAGGATTTTTTTGGTGAAGACATTAGGTCACTACTTTAAGTTAGTATAGCATCAAATAAACATTTCCTTTCCTTTTCACGAATCTCTGGCATTGAGAGATGTCTTTCCTAGGGCGGTGGACATAACGGACCCGGGGACTTCTTTCAATAATAGTATGTCATGCCAGGCCCCCCTTGTTGTGTTCTGTAACACCATGACTGGGAATCGAATCTGGGATGCTTTGGTTCACAGCCCAAACTCAATCCACTGAGCTACACCAGCCAGGGCTACCAATGTAGTGTTTCTAAAAATTACTTTTATGTTCAGCCAATATAATGACAAAAATGTTGAAACTGATATTTATCTCAGTGTCATAATTGGCTAAATTACCCCTAATATTAAAAGGCAATCTAATTTATGAAAACACACACACAAATTCTATTCAGTATTTGCTTCCACCTCTTTGGGGTTGTCTCACATTGAAATGTTACATATTTCCCATAATTATTGCCAATAATAGTGTATTTAGGAGCACATGGTCATCACTTAATGAAAGGAAATAGCACTCTTTAAAATTAAAATTTATGTATAATGGATAATATGCTTTTGTAATTCTAAATACTGGAAAAATTAATTTTCAGTAGGTCAATTTTTCCTTGTAGAGCCTAATACAGGACAAGAACATCAACGGTTTTCTCTAAAACACAGAAAAGGCCAAATATGTGAATTGCCACAATTTGGAAAGGTAGCACAGGGCCTTACTTTCCTCAGGCTTCCCTTGAGCTGTTTTAGTGAAGTTGAGTGTTCAGAGAATCTTTGGGGATTTTGTCCTCCAAAGACCCTAAGTCAAATATGAGCATAAGTCAGAAGAGTAATAGAAAAAAAACAGGTTTCCTCTCTCTCCAGGTAGGTGTTTAGTGTTGTAACAGACAAGTTGCAAATGCATTTCCTGAAAGCTTTTTAAAAACAACAGTTCTCAATACATGCTGTGAGTGGAATGTGAAGTAAACTAATCTGCCTCAAATACATTCCAATTATTGAGATGATTAGTGGGTTTCTTCCATATTTTCTCAGTTCTCTAATTTAAAGCTTCATACATCTATCTATGTACACATAATTATACCAACCACAAGACCTGATTTTACTTAAAGGAATTCTTTAACATCTAAGATTGACTATTACAAACCATTGAATCTTCCTAAACCTGAAGAAAGATTAAAGATTTTTTGGCCCTATTATCAGGCCTAATTATTCAACTCAAAAATTTATTGATTATAACAGACTTTACAGCAAAAGAACTCACCATGGACAATGCAGTCCAGATGAAAATTATTATTTATTAAATTATGACTAAAGGAACAAATATAGAATCAGTGAAATAAAAAAGTCACCATCAAAGTGAAAAAAAATGTTGTGTGCCCACCAGTAAATGAGGGAATCAAAAACTGTGGTACATTCACATAATGGAGTACCACGTAGCAGAAAGAAAGAAGGAGCTCCTAGCCTTCACTGTAACATGAATGGAACTGGAGAGCTTTGTGGTAAGTGAAGTAACCCAGGTGGTGAAAGAGAAATACCATATGATCTCATCCCTAAGTGAAACCTAATCCACAAAACAGACAAGTGAGCAAAATAGAACCAGAGACATTGAAATAAAGAACAAACTGACAGTAACCAGAGGGGAAGAAGGAGAGGGAAAATGGGAAAATAGAGGAAGGGTCATCGATGAACATGTATGAAGGACACACAGACAAAGCCAAAGATGGGTTGAATTGCGGGTGGGAGGTGGTGATGAGTTGGGCGGGGATGGAGTGGTGAAAGGAAAATGGAGAAAACTATACTTGAACAACAATAAAAAAAATAACAGTAAAGTACATCAAAGCAAAACTAACTAAATAAACTAAACCGAAAAATGCAAAGAACTAAAAACTATTTTAGCCAAAAGCCATTTGTCTAATGGGTGAACAGATAGTCCAGTCTTTATTTTCTTTAACTGTTTTCCTTTGAATACACAGTAGTTACTTAGAGATGATCTATGGTGTGACAGACAGTTCTTACATTTTTTCGTATATATTTTTCACAGCTACCTCTTGAGGGAGGTTGATCGATGAAACTAAGGCTAGGAAACTAAGCCTTAGACTCTGAAGCAAAGCTCAATGTGAAAAGTGATTAGTCACTCTTTTTGACCTCTGTATTTTCAGTAAAAGGGATGACACCAAAACTATTTTGTAGTATGACTTGCAGTGTTTGAATTGTTATTAAATACAAACATCAATCACTCTGGTAGTAAAGGGTACAAATCCAATCCCATGTCTTTCTCACTGTCCCTTCCGTAACATGGAACTATTGTTCCCTCAGCATGGGTTGTAGAATGCCATTTTCATAGGTGTTCAGTTAAAATAGATTCAACCATCAAGTTAATATAAGACATGTTCTGCATTATTTCTTTGTCTCCTTGGAAACTTTCAAAGAATAGTAGCATGTTGTATTTTCCTGTTAGTCCCACAGTAAAGAAAGCTTACCTTAAGCACTATTTAACCAAGTATTCCCCAAATTCATTAGGCGTCAGAACCTTACATTTCATGTATGTTGGGTAATGTATAAAGCCTGACTAAAATTAATTTAATTATGTGTCTTTTTGTGGATAAAAAGCTAGGTTGATATGAGATTTAATATGCCAAAAGCATGTGCATTGTATGCATTGTCCTGGAAATTAGGTTTGAGATTTTTTAATGGAAAGAATTAAAATATATGAAAAGTTTCCTGATTCAATCTTAATTTTAAAAAGATGTCACATGGACTAATATAAGCCATTGCATAAAAAATTCTATCAGAATCAAATGATGAAGTGATAAATATCTGCTGGAGTAGCAAAGAATGACTTCCTCGAGCAAGCAAGTTTTACCAAATAAGTCATATTTTTATGAGAGAAAATATTTGATTATTTTTACTCTCTTCCTTGTACACCCTTGAATTGCACTTTTCATTTTTATACATAATAATTATGTATAAAATGTTTTATTAAATATTATATATATACATCTGTGTACACACAACAGACACACATATTTACATATGTATCATTTTTATTCTTTAATGCATTTGTCATGTGTGTTCATTATCAAAGTTAAAAAGATGTCACAGAGAACATTTTCTAGATGTCTCAGAAATTTACCTACTAAATATTGAGTGCTTGTGTTTGATATTAATGACTGCTGCTCCTTCAAATATGAGGCCCTTGCCTTGTGTTCTGGGATCTGGACTATACTGTTATCCAGGCTCCAGCTCTTGAACTCTGTCAAACATTCCTATTAGGGCTCTCCAAGGGTATTTTAATTTCTTAAAGGGCTTCTATGTGGTGCATAGTGCCAACTTATGTCTCCTGGTGCAACTTTGAGCCAAGTAAACTTTTGAATCAGGCTAAGTTTTCAAACTTCCGATAAACAGATTTACTGTGCATTATTATTGTTGACTTAAAAGTATGCTGTTTTCTACAGAAACTAGTGAATTGAATTCACATATTTAAGCTGTATCTTTGGTTATATTTCTTTTTTCTCTTATCTCCTGAACACCCTTTGCAGGGGAGTAACATAAATGGCTGACGGAAACTCCAGTGCGATCACAGAATTCATGTTCCTGGGCTTGACTGACAGCACAGAAGTGAATGCTGTCCTTTTTGTGCTGCTCCTCGTGACCTATCTCATTACTGTGGTGGGCAACGTCTGGGTTATGCTCCTGACCACTGAATGCTTCCTTCTGGCTGCAATGGCATATGACCGGTATGTTGCCATTTGCCACCTCCTTCACTACAGAGGTCTCATGACCCCCACATTATGCATCTAGCTGGTGACTGCTTCCTATCTACTAGGTTGTGCTAACTCACTCACTCACCTGAGTAGCTTGCTCAGTCTGTCTTTCTGTGGGTCCAATGTCATTAACCATTATGTTTGTGATATTCCATTGCTCTTTCATCTTTCCTGTTCTGACACTCAGTACAGTGAGGTTTTGTTTTCTGTCCTTTCTGGAGCAACATCAGTGACTACCTTTCTGACAGTGGATAGTTCCTATCTGGGAATCCTCCAGATTGTCCTGAAGGCACACTCAACAAGGAATATATATAAAGCTTTCTCCACATGTGCCTCCCACTTAACTGTAGTGACTCTCTTCTACAGGACAGCAATATTTACTTACCTGGGAACCAGCTCTCACTACCAACAGGATAGAGCCAAAATCCTGTGCTTGTTTTACACCCTTTTGCTGCCAATACTAAATCTTCTGATATACAGTGTGAGAAACACAGAAGGCAAACAAGCAATGACAAGAATGATTATGAGAAAAATATTTGCTCAGTATCCATAAATTTTCAAGCAGAAACATTTAAGAAGTATTACTGATGCTACAGGCAGGTATATTGTTAAGCACCTGTGGGGCTTGGAGAAAGGAAGGATGGCATTTTCAAGGATTTTAGAACATGGTCACTAGACCAAAAATCAGGAAAACAGAAGCACATTAAATTAAATATATGGGTGAAATAAAAGGAAATGGGTATCCTAAAATATAAAATTACAAATGAAGGTATTATTTAGGGATATCATGGTAAAACCAGGAGAAATCCTGGTGTCTTCAGATACTTCTAACTTGAGCAGTAAATTGTTAAGGTGAACTTTCTCAATAGTTTTAGGCTGTAATATAAAAGAGCAACAAAAAGGAACTTCTCAAGTCTAGTAAGTCCTTATTTATATACAAAGATACTTTCTCCAGCAGTCACTAAAGAACCATATACACAAGCAAGTATTTACCTGAAACTGGCTTCATTTGTTTCTGCACTTCGGGGTGATATTGTTTCTCAAAAGGCTTTTTGCTTTTGGGAATTAAACCAGTCATTTAATGGAATTTAATGGTATGTGAGTGAATGTGGTCTCTTTGTTTAGCTCTATAACTAGCCTAAAGGTATGTGTTTGATTTTGTTGCTATTAAAAACCACTGTTAGAAGTACAAGGCTGTTAATAATATATGTGAATGATATGTTAATATACAGCTATATCTATATATCAATGTCTCTAAATCTATCTACCTGCACACAGTTTGTATAAGATTAAGGCATTAAGGTGTTGGATTCAACTTTAATTCATAGTGGCCAAACAATGTAATATATGTAGGTATGAATACTACATATTTAAATATTCAAAATTTTTGCAGGATTAAGCAACACAATGATAAAACATATTAGGTAGAGAAATATGGAATTCAAAATGTCAGCATACATGTTACATTTGACTCTTATTATTGAAGAAAAATCACAAAAAGAAAGAGATTAGATTTGTTTTATAGAGGTTGAAGGAAAAGTTTTGCACTAAATGTACTTGAAAATCAAAGAAATATATCTTTAACAGTATCTTGATTACTTAGAAGCTATATGAAAGCGCATTTTGACTCAATGTAATGAGATTTTATAATACATAACATACCAAGATCAACTGAAATGTGAAAAAAAATTATTTGGATGATTCAACCCAAAGATGGATGAGAATTTGGTGAGTCTTTGTAGGGAGCAGTTTCAGTATCAGAGGAATGGTTATGTGGTTAGCCTCTAAGTCTTTTGTTTTGTTTTGTTTTGTTTTTCCTTAAAATTAGGCATTCTGCTAATGACTCTTAGATAGACTATAACTTATGAATTTTAAAGAGCTAGAAGGCCTGTTTTTGGCACCCTGTTCTCTTTTCAGAATCATAGAAACTCATAATTGAATGGAACCTTATAACCTGTTCAGGTAACCAAGTACTGAAGGGAAGAAAGAAAACAAAAAGTTACATTTATATGTATAAATGGCCTTATTAGTCATTGGGTAATTAGTGGCATTCTGAATTTCAGCTCAGTTCTCTTTTGCTGCATATGGTGTTAAAAAGCAATTTTTTCCACTGTAAGATATCTAAGGAAGTCTGAGTGAGAAACACATTTATACTTTTATCAGACATCTGACAATTTTATATCTCACCCAAGGAAACTAGTATTTTTACGTTTCACTCTAATTTTTCAAATTCAGCATTTTAAACTAATCTCACTGCTATTCCTGTAATCAATTTCTATTTTCATATATTTTTTCTCTGGATAAAAGTATTTTGATACATTTGGGCAAACAAGACAACACAATGATACAAATAACCTTAAAATAAGTTTCCAAGTGAGAAAAATAACCTTAAAATAAGTTTCCTCTTGTTTTGTATCATTGCTACTGTCTCAGCTCAGGTCCGCATTTTCTCTAACCCTAACTCATGATAAGTCTTCTGACTTCTGCCATTGCCTAGTTCTCCTTTAATACATCTCCATTTTTACTATCATGATTCTTTCCTTAGTGATACACATTTTCTCTCCTTTTAATAAGAAATCCAAATTCTTTGGGCTGCTCATACAAATCATTTGATTTTACATCCACTCCTATGGCCTTTTCATTCTCCAAGCACATACTTTAGATTCTGTGTAGTAAGTGGCTTACTGTTTTCAATTTAGCAGGTGTAAATTTTTTACTCCCTACCCTTGCATATGTCTTTATTTAGAATTCTTCCTCCTGCAATACAATAATAATTCTCAAAGACCAATATGAAGAATTTCTACCTCTTTAAAGATTTTCCTGAAAATTTCCTCAAGAATATTGGGTTCCATCCTCCATTGTTCTATCATTGAACATTGTAGTATATATCGAATTGTAAACTCTTGTTTTCACTTCCAACTCCTCTTCTGGGCTGTTCATGCTTGTGAGGAAAAGACCGCATCTTACTCGTCTTCATAGCTTCAGGATTACTGGAAAAGTCAGTATCACATGAGAGGTGCTCATAGTAGGTCATTAATTACTGCAATGGATCATTTTCTTGCCTATAATATATTAGCATATTTAATAGTGAAATGTAAATAAATAAATTAAAATAATCTTAATAATTCAAAATATTTCCATCTAATACAGATAAAAAACTCAGCCACTGGTTGGAAGCAGGGTTTCAATATTTAAAGCGATGGGTATACACATAGTAAACAGGCAGGAGGAATTGCCCCTCGTGTATAGTAATGAAATAAATATTAATAAGGTAACTTGTGATTTATTAAAACTCTATAAAATATAGATCTTGGGAAGATGTAAGTGTAGGAAAAATTATGATGAAACCAATTGTCAGGGGAAATGCTCAGAGAAATAAAATTTTGCCTGACCACTCTAGAATGCTTCACACAAATATGTAGAGGAAAGTTAGAGTTTTGGCCCCAAAATACTACCTGTGGTTATTCATCTAAAGGAAACAAATCAATGTGTATTCTGCATGACATTTAAAAACTAAACAAAGAAAACTTATAATTAATGGAATTGCCCAACAGTGGAGAAAAGAATAAATGTGGATTAATAACTGTAATAGATTTCTATAAAGCTATTTATACTAAGAACACAAAAAATAATGATTGACTACCTATTAAGTTATCAATAAAACATGCAAAGTGTTTTGAATACATATAATTTAATATTATCTTCACAAACACACGAGGCAGGTATTATTATCGTAACTTTGCAGACATGGACATGGGATCAAAGAGATTAAGACATTTTCACTTGGCCATAATGCTAGTTAATATTTTTGGACAGAAACTCAGAATTATGGTTCCCAAATCTAAACATTTTTAACTATAGTGTTGAGTCTTCATTTGGAAAGTTATAACTACAACTATTTAGAAATTTAAAAGTACTGAAAATATGTGCAACAGAGTCTTTTTAAAATTAAAATAGTTGGGGTGATGTTGATTAATGAGTATAAGTTCCAAATGTTTTCTTAACAGAGAAATGTCAGTGCCCACATGAAAGTAGAATGTGTTGTCAGACCCTGATTCACAAATGCCATCCTCCCTGGGGAAGTGATTGTTTCTGCAGCTGAATCTGGAAAAATATAAGATGTGCCTGGAACATATTGTGCAACCAGAATTTAAGAGGTGGAAACAAGCAAACACAAATGACAAGAACATGTCCAAAAAACAAAGTACACAGGAACTATTTGGTGATGGTTTGATTAGCAAAGCTAGAACAATTGGAGCAAGAAAAATGATGGTAGTATTGGATAACAAACCCAAAGAACAAAATCATCCTCAGCTAGTACACATTGGTCAAACCAGCTAACTCAATGAACACAAACAAAGAAAAGAATGAAAAACTCTTCTTTACAGAATCATTTCAGTGAAAATACATGGAGCTCAGTCCAGGCAGCTCAGTTGGTGAGAGTGTCATGCTGACAGGCCAAAACTGCAGGTTCAATGCCTGGTCAGGGCACATACATGAATCAACAAATGAATGCATAAATAAGAGGGACAACAAGCCAATGATGGTGTGCATGTCTCTCTCCCTTCCTCTCTCCAAAATCAATACATTTAAAAAATTAAAAATTAAATAAAAGAAAAGATATTGAAAAAATAAGGGAAAGAAATTTACTACCAAAACACCAGGGTAATAATTGGTGCAGACAACATATTGATGGATGCCATTATGTATAAATAAAATAGTACATACTCTTTTTCAATTTAAGGTGAGACATATTTATTTATACAGAGATAGATATAGTTCTATACCACTATATAAGTTTATTACAATGTGAAGAAATTGAACTTGACATAAAAAAGTCTGGCAGACACTACTTTAACCACTTTTCCATCTGCCTGATTCTCACTTGCTCCAGATATTTTTATGGCTCTCTGCTTCACTTTTACCAATGTGACCCTACCACTGCAGATGTTCCTGAAAAATAACTGTTGTTATGAGATGAAGTTCAGCTGACTTTGGGCACCTTCTCCATTTTGTTTTTCTCTGCAGCTCTTACCTCCATTGACATTACAGTTACCTTTCCCCTCCTTAGAACAACACTCTTCCCGCTCAAACAGCACAGCCCCTTCTACAAGACATACCCTCTGTCTGAATGAACACTTCCTCCTATATATTATAACTAATGATTCACTCTTCTCTCCTGGAAATATTTGTCTATCAACTTTTATTTATCCTTACCCAAGGACATTTTTAATATCATTTTTATTGTTATTCTATTACAGTTGTCCCAGTTTTTCCCCCTTTTCCCTCCTCTGCCCCTCCCAACTCAGGCTCCCATAGTCAATCTCCACACTGTTGTCCATGCCCATGGGCCATTCATACATGTTCTTGGTCTAGTTCCTGCCTCTTCTTTATACCATTATCTCCCCCCCCTGCTCCCCTCAGGTCACTTTCAGTCTGCCCCATGTTCCCATGCCTGCAGTTCTATTTTGTTCATTACTTTATTATTCATTAGATTCCTCTCATAGGTGAGATCATATGGTATTTGTCTTTCACTGACTGGCTTATTTCACTTAGCATAATGCTCTGCAGTTCCATCCACGCTGTTTGTTGCAGAAGGTAGGAATTCCTTCTTCCATCCTTCTAGCTAGTATTCTTTTGTATAAATATACCACAGTTTTTGATCTATTCATTTACTGATGGGCCCTTAGGCTTTTTCCAGCACTTAGTTTTCTAAGGGACCTCCATACTGTTTTCCATAGTGGCTGCACCAGTCTGAATTCCTACCAACAGTGCACCAGGGTTCCTTTTTCTCCACATCTCACCAATACTTGTTGTTTGTTGATTTAATGGTGGCCGTTTGGACTGATGTGAGGTGGTATCTCATTGTGGTTTTAATTTGCATCTCCCTGATGACAAGTGATGTTGAGGATCTTTTCTCATGTCTATGGGTCATCTGTATATCTTCCTTGGAGAAGTTTCTATTCAGATCCTTTGCCCATTTTTCAATTGTGGAGGGGGAGACTGAGGTTAGGTGAGGAGAGAGAAAGGCAGAGAACATCAGTTAGAAAGAGGAACTTACATTGATTGACTTCTCTTTTTTTTTAAGATTTTATATATTTATTTTGAGAGAGAGAAGGGAGGAAGATAGAGAAAGAGAGAGAAACATCAATGTGTGGTTGCTGGGGGTCATGGCCTGTAACCCAGGCATGTACTCTCACTGGGAATCGAACCTGCGACACTTTGTTTCACAGCCCATGCTCAATCCACTGAGCTATGCCAGCCAGGGCTTGACTTCCTTCTTATACCCACCCCCATGGTGGATCAAACTCATAACTTGTGTGTGCCCTAACCAGGAACCAAACCCTTGATGCTTTAACTAACTGAGCCACAGTGGGCAGGGGGAAATGCCAACTTTTTACTGAAACCTACCTTGATCATAATTTCTGATTGTTTCCTCATGCCCCTATTTCAGAACCCCTATAATAATTTACATTTTATTGATTTTTATATTACTTTCATCTTCTTAACATGTTGTATCACTAATTTTGTAATTCATTTTGTGTCTCCATGCCTCAAATTTATAATCTGTAAGTATTATAAATGAAAAAACCAAACTTTCATATCAACATTTTAATCTTTCTTTCCCAGAATCTATTACTCCTTTATAGCCATTGATTACAATCTATAGATTTCAATAAATTTATAAAATTTAGTATAAAGGAGTTACCATTTCTAATTGTAATGTAATACAATTTGAAATTAATATTTTAAAGAAAACTAACTTTTCACTTGAAAATTAAACACATATAATGAAAAAAATCTTAAGTAGTTCTAAGTTATATAAAAATTTAAAAAATTAATGTTCTTATGTATATTATGTATATAATGTGTTACAGTGTGAATAATTAATATTATTAAATGTGAGTTAAAAATAAAGTGACATGCAGATGAAATGAAATTGTTCTGGGATTTGATTCTCTCACTCAACAAACTGTCTAAACAGGTTTCAGGCCTCTTGGGGTCTCAAGGAAGGAAAGGCAGACTCTGGTGCCATAACCTGCTTATAGATGTATACGATACTGATTAACATCACTAGTGGACAGACAAGTCATTTGTTGGATGCTCCTGTGGATGTGACTTAGCCACCCACCTAAAAAAAAAGGTGTGGATTAGATTGCTGAGATTCTTTCTATCATTAACATCCTATTTATAATTATATCTGATAACATTCTTACAGCAGTAGAAAATATTTCAACATCACAATATGAAGCTCTAGAATATGCATAGTGTCATTTTCCCTCAAAAATGATGGTTCCATATAATAAACAGAGTAGGTCTGATTGTAGAAATCAGGATGTGATGACATAAAGATGACATGACTTTTAGTAGTGGAAGTGTTTTAGAGCCCAGGTCTCCAGACATTTACTTACTTGTTCATAATCTTCCTTGTTATATTGTCTTCTGGACCTGTGATACCAAATCCAGCCTCATAGGCAGGCAAACCAGGTGACCTGGCAGTCTCAGTGTAGATGTTGTTACTCTTGTAATAAAAGCCAATAATTATAGCAATACCTTCCTAGGTAAAATTTTTGAAGACCAGTGGCATAGAAATCTCCTAAGCTTTCATTATTTATTCATTCTAGATGAAACATTTTTAATGATTATTGAGTTCTTAACCATTAAACAAGTGAAAATTCCTTATGTAAGTTTAATATGGAATGTATTACAGCAAATTAATTACAGGTTTTTTAACCATTGAATTAATTTTTAAACACTATTTCAGAAAATCAGTCTTAAATGGCATTTGCATGGGAGAGAAACATGAGCTTATTTTTCTCTTTTATTTTAAGTGTGGATTCCTTCACTATAGTTCCAAACATCCCCTTTCATCTTTACCCAGTCCAGTTCTTTCTTTTTAGGATCTGGTTTCCAAAGACTGACCTCAGTGCATCTGGAAGACTACAGGTTATTTTGTGGGGAGCAGGGGGCATTCTGAGATTTACCAGGCATGGCAGATGGAATAGAGATTCATTATTTATTGCCTTATTATTCACTACAGTGTTTCTCACTGAAATCACCTCCCACACTACAGATCTTGGAATATTTGCTGAATATTCTCCTGTAACTTATTTCTTCTTTGCACCCATTCTGCTTCTTTATTGATTATTTCCCCTGGCTATATAATATATATTTTCCCACATTGCCCCAGTTTAAAAGTCTGTTAACAACTACAGATATAGTCGTTCTTCAAAATACTTAATATTTCCGAGACCTCACACCAGACAGTATCATACCTTGGAGATAGGAAAGTGTGGCAGATTCTGGACAGCAGAGTTCCACCTTGTTGTGGCAGAAAGAGAAAATGAATGCACAGGTGACAGCAATCCTGTGGAGAAAAAGGGAACAGCATGGCTACTCTCTTAAAGGGAGAGAGAGCCTATGAGTGCCTCGGCCACTGTCTCCAAAGGAGAACGCCCTGACCCTTGCCTAGACAGGCTTTTATTATTTTTCTTGGGGCTTCCATCAGAGAAAGATTTATTATCTATTGCATAGAACATTGTTGTCTACATTTTAGGTACAATCAAGCAAATGAAAATAACATGCAGAGGGGAATGGCAGTGAGCTGATTAGCTCTGTCCTTGGGTGAATTCACACAGGCTTTGGGAATTACTTTGAAGACAGAGGGTACACATTTGTTATATTAGACCAGGGTGATGGAGTTTTAGCAAGAGCAAGCCATAACAATCTGTAAGCATTTTCTAAGCCTGATTCCCACAGGAAAACTCAGTTTGAAGGTCTGGCTCCTGCCCACCACTTTGCTTGTGTAGGTTTTCCATACAGAGCTGAGTCACATTTGCCAGGCTGAAACAAACTGTTCCCCTACAAGAAAGAGGCATAAACTACAGAGAGGAAGAAATATAAGCACATTTTAAAATATATTGTTGTTAAGCAATGCATTTGTACACAACACACGAACAAAACCTCAATGGCTTTTCTTTATAGGCAAGTCAGATTGTGTATCCTCAATGCCAGAGATTAGATAATGTTTGAGAAAACAGCCTTACTATATCAAGCTGCTGGTTAAGTAATTAAAAAGAAATTCAAAGGTCAACTTATTTGTTTAAATAAGCTTTATTTTACAAATAGTCCCATTAGCGTTTATTATGTACCAGTTACATAAATGTCCTATGACTATTTGCTGATTTTTCCTCTAACCATCACATAGTTGTTAAATAACTTTATGGTCACATGATCAGTAAGGATCAAAGCTAAGATTTGAATCCAGTGAACTCTGCCATAGCTACTGGGCTCTTAGCTGGTATGCTAAACTATCTTCCAAGATCACAGATAGTCTTCTGTAGAATTGTCTAGTTTGCAGGTGAGCTCTTTTTTTTTTCCTGGGACTTCTCTCAACTCTACATTATTTTACATGGAAGAATATGACTTTAGGATTGAAAAACTTGAGATTTGCCTCTAAGGATGTTGCCAGTTCTCTTAATTCTAGCAGGTCTTTTCAACGGAGCCACATTCATTTCCTTCCAGGTTGTAAGGCGCAAATTCAGCTCCTGATGCACTCAGCTTCTGAAGTGTTACCACATCTCCAAACACCCCCTCTGAACAACATCCTCAGGTATCAACAGTTACCTCTGTAAACAAAATGATGAAAATGAAAACAAACCAAATAGGTCATGAAAAATATCATGACTATGATTTTATTATCCTTGTATTTGTTGCTTTAGAAGGGTGAATGAAGCTATTATGGGTTCATTGGTTACTCAAGTGAACTCATGTATGCTTACACCATCGATTCTGGATGAGAAAAACAAGAAAAGAAAGATGTCAAAAAGTAATTATAGCATGCCAACTGAGTTCCTACTTGTTGGATTCACAGATTATCTACCTCTCAGAGTCACTTTATTCTTGGTATTTCTCATCATATATACACTAATTGTGGTGGGAAATACGGGCTTAATAATCCTAGTTAACATCACTTCTAGCTTACAAACCCCCATGTATTATTTCCTCAGCAACTTGTCTTTCTTAGACATCAGCTACTCCACAGCAGTCACTCCTAAAATGCTGGTGAATTTCTTAACATCCAGGAGAACCATCTCTCCCTATGGTTGTGCACTACAGATGTTTCTCTTTGGTTGTTTTGCTGATGCTGAGTGCCTTATCCTGGCAGCAATGGCATACGACTGCTATGCAGCCATCTGTAAGCCACTGAACTACCCTACACTTACGTCCAGGAGAGTCTGTGCCTGCTTCATTGTGCTGGCGTACTTCAGTGGAAGTGTGACTTCCGTGGTGCATGTCTGCTTCACATTCACACTGCCATTTTGTGGCTCCAATGTTGTCAACCTTTTTTTCTGTGATATCCCACCTCTCCTGGCTTTATCATGTGCAGATACCCATGTCAATGAGCTTCTGCTCTTTGTCTTGTGTGGCTTCAACCAGTCTAGCACTTTCATGGTCATATTCCTCTCTTATGTGTGTATCCTCATCACTGTTTTGAGCATCAAGTCCTCGGGTGGCAGAAGCAGAACATTCTCCACCTGTGCTTCCCATCTCATGGCAGTCACCTTATTCTATGGATCACTCCTCTTCACCTACTTACATCCCGCCACCAGCTACTCTCTAAACAGTGATAAGACAGTGGCAGTGTTTTATATGGTTGTTTTCCCCATGTTCAGCCCAATCATCTACAGTTTCAGAAACAAGGATGTAAAAAATGCCCTCAAAGAAGCGATTACAAGGAAACTGGATTTTCAGATGAATGAGAGCTCAAGTCACTGAACAAACTGTAAGGCATGGCCACTTTCATTATCAGTACTGTGCTGATGTGTCCACTATTTTGAATTTATCTCCAACAATAAAGATACCTTTCCAAACTCACTCTTTGAAAATGTTTTTTCCTCTCTCATGTGCCCTCTGAAATTATTCTATTCTGAAACATTCCTGAACTAAAATAAATAATAGTCTTTACTCTCCAGTTAGCTTTGCACATTGATTTATTATACTATACTTTATCATGTTGTATTGAATGTATATGGTGACTTGTCTGTCAATGTGCTCATATTAAAAGTTCCTTGGCAGCAAGGGATATATATTGGTTTATTTTTCAATACCTATATAACACCTGGTATATAGATTATTTTGAATTATTCTTTTAATTTTAGTGTAATCTATGTTTAAAAAAACATTGAAGAGAATATTGTTAAATGAGCTGAGTTCCAGTCAATCTTCTATTGAGTTGGGGGACATAAGTTTGCATGAGGAAGCATATCAGCTTTTTTAACAGGGACCTATTTAATGTAAGAGTTATTTTTCATTTTCCAAGATAAGTTAGTTTAAAATAAACCACAATGTATCTGAAAACCATAAGTTATTATGAGTTTATCTAACTTTGAACCTGTAAAAGCAGCACACTTGACATTTTGGGCCAATACTTCTTTCTTGGGGGGTGCAGGTATAGTGAAGAGAAGCCCACCCTGCACATTTAGGGTGTTTAGCACTGTCCCTTGATTCTCCTCAGTAGCTGCCAGGAGCAATCCACCTACTTATGACAATGAAACGTATCAAAATGTTGCCAAAGGTCTCTTCAGAGGCAAAATTTTTCTTGGGATGGAATCACTCATCTTGCTCAGCACTGTTTCTTTGACCATTAGGCAAATACAGCCATTAGAGGGAAGTCACTGCCTGAACATAAGTCAGAATAATAATTTGGGAAGAACATCTCAGATGTGATTTTGTTCATCTTGTTCTGCATTATCACCCCAATTCCCATTTATTTCTAAGATCTACTCTGATGGTATCCATAAACAGAGACAATTAACATAATTTTAATAAAATAAATATAAAATTAAACTTGAATATATGTTTTACAAAATAAACCACACTTGAGAAGAAGTTAGAAGAAGGAAAGGTATTTATGACAATTACATGTCATGAGATTTATTTTTCTGCTTGTATGAGGAGACAGGTTGCTGAGAAGCTGTATTATGTTTCAGTCATAAAAATAATACACAAAGTTAAAATACTACAACTGCTGTTTCCTTGCCCTGGCTGCTGTAGCTCAGTGGATGAGCATGAGCTGTGAACCAAAAAGTTGTTGATTCAATGCCCAGTCAGGGCATATACCTGAGTTGTGGGCCAGGTCCCCAATGGTGGCCACATGAGAGGAAACCACACATTGATGTTTCTCTCACTCTCTTTCTCCTTCACTTCCCCTCTCTTTCAAAATAAATAAATAAAATCTTTAAAAAAATAAAATAAAACTGGTGTTTCCTTTACAAAATTATGTGCATTTAATTGAGGTCATGAATAAAGTCTATGGGATAACTCTGTACGTTTATTTCATTGACATTGAGCATTGGGGGTGGGGCAAGTGAGTGATTGGAAAGAGTTGAATAATGCCAATTTTTCTAGTGTGAGAAGACAAATAATTTGCAGATCATATTTAAAATATATTTATCTTCAAAGGAATACATTTATAGTTTTTTCCTCAGAAATAAAAATATGTTTTTTGACACAGATGAGCTAATGTTTGCCACACAGATAGCATAAAGAGGAAGATAGGAAGTATTAATTGAGAATACAACCTTTTTGGGGGCTGCAAACACTGTTAAGTATGCTGGAGAAGTCTCTCCTTAGCTTTTAACTGACACTTTGCTATTAGTTCTAATTAAGTTTTTTCTCTTATGATATGGTAATATCTTTCATTTTGTATCTAAAGACAGGTTAATGTTTTATCAGTATCTTCACCACCATATAATAATGTCATAATACTTTAAATTTATACAATATTTGGATTGACCCAAGATTTCACACTTTATTTATCTTCCTACATTAGAACTTACTCTGCTATTATACTAAAATACCCAAGACATGTTAATGAATTAAGAGCAGAGCTGTACAAAACCATCTACAACACTTTCCAAACACACAGATGTTTATATTATTTGTATGATTCAAGAGAGCTAAATATAAAATTATATAAAAAGCTAATACACCTATGTGAAATATATGCAAAATTTCCACAGATCCAGGATGCTTGTTGAATTATTACACAGAGGGAGAACATACATTTTATATAAATTCTCCCAAAGGAGAGCACACATTTCAACTAATTTTATGTGTGTGTATACTCATAGCTCTTTAATATGAACTGGTGTCAAAATATTCGGGGCATGATGTCATGCATAATTTATTTGAATTTTACAATGGATCAGTGAGGTAGCCACAGCATGCATGAATGTCCCTACTTTAAAACAAAGAACCCAGCTTCACTTATTTCATCATCAGAACATCCAAACACTTGTTTGAGCAACATGCATGGGATTGGAACACATTTCTTTAATTCTTGCAATAGCATTTAGTCTCTGTATTGTGCTTTATCCAAGATGTTTGACTTTTAGAATGCACGTTCATTTTTAAAATTGTTTGATTTTTAAAAGGGGTACAATTTATTCAAGTGAAAGCAGAGGCATCTACTGAATAACTATTGAGAGAACCTGCTACTCTGATTAGCCCCAGTCCCAAGACACCTGAGGAGATGCTAATGATCCAACCTGTGGACATCTGAGATTCCATCTACACCAAGAGACACAGGTTGTGTCACCAAAAGAAAAGAAAGCACAAATAAAACTCTCTACCCTCGGTGATAAGCCCTTTAAAGAATCATGATAATGTGGTCTTCTCTAGATACTCTGCTTACTCTTGCCTTTTCTGAGTTGTGAGTATGTTTAGGAGGTGATGATGTGGGTCTGTTTTGGCTTTTGATATTTCCTGTTATCTCCACACTGCAAAAATTTGTTACCAGCTATTATGATTCCCTAAAAGCCATAAAATTTCCTAATCTGTGTTTTATTTTTCTTTCATATATTCTTATTTTGTGAAAAGGGCAAAATTTTTCCATAATATCTCAATTTAATATTTGTGCATGTGAGAATGTCTGCATTTTATGTATTTAATAGTTGGTTTATATAGAGCCTAAAGCTACTTGTATATTTATGGCAAATTTTGAATATTCTATGAAAATGGGATATCTAAGAACTGTAATGCATTTTAGCATATCACAAGGAAAATGATTTCATTCCAATCTTACATGATAATAGTTTTTGGAAATCTTTTACATCTAGTTTTATTTTATGATTCCACTAGGGATATTTGAAGAATAAGTTTCAATCCCCTGACTGTCACTATGCCTGCCCTATTGGCGAAAAACCTGGGTGTGCTCACAGACACTCAAATCCCTGAGCACAAGACTGTTTTTGCCACAACAAGGTGTTAGTTCTTCCCATTGCAACTCTGGTGTGCCCAAATAAAATAGTCTCAAATCAGCATGCTTTGTTTTTAAGTCAGACTATCTAAGCTATGTAGTTTTGGATTTTTCACGATGTCAAAGTTGTTGATAGTGGGTGTTTAAATATTTTATCTGTGATGACTGTTTGTTAAACTTTCTGTTTGTCATTTGTTTTTTCATCTGGTACACAATTTAAATCATAAACCACTCAGTATACATTACTTTGCATTATTATACATTATCTTAAAGTATGTTTATATACTTATTAATTTACATACATATAACATACTTCACATAAAAATCAGTTATATATTTATTTTTATATAATACCCTAAAATAACATGAGGAATAGTATGAACAGTGAAGGATATATAATATACATTAAAATGAATTCATTTATAAATACTATGTTAACATAACAATACTTTGTGGACAAAGCTGCATGAGACCATATAGCAAATTCAAGTTGGGTTAATGACTATGCACCTACAGTATAGCAAGATCATTATACTGAAAACCATTAGCTCTGTTGATAGGCATTTGCTTGGGTTCACTTTTCAGTAGAATGATAAATGCTGTACACTTTATGATTTCTCTCACCAACATCTTTATCAGCAACTGTGTCCTTGATAACTCATTATTCTGTGTTTTCAAATGCCTTTTTGGAGTCATAAATCAAAAATAAATGACTATAAATGAATTTCATATGTTTAAAATAAATACCTTTTTTCATCCTGGCATTTCAAGATATTAATCTGACAGTTGGAAAAACTGCATTTGAGCATATTCTTACACTATTAAAATGTGATTCGGGTATTTGTTTCCCTAAGAGAATTCTCATGCTTACCAGTATTCTAAAGCAGCCTCTTATTTTATCAGGAAGATTACATTGTGAAGTATCAAAGTCCAACATTTAGTGACAGAAGGAATCTGTGTTCTAGCTGTAATTCTAACAGCGTAAGAGAAAATTATACCTTGATCCCTGGTAATGCTTTTCTGTATTTATAGCTTTCTATATGAGCTTGATAGATAAAGCTGTTACTAGACATCGTACTACCAACTTTTTGAAGTCCTGTCTGTTTCTCATGTGTCCTGGTGTTGTTGAGTCTTCTCCATCAACATCATGTCAGTTCACATATATTATTTGAAATCTATGGTAGTTCAATTGACAAGAACCCCACATTTTCCCTTTTTTCTCTAAACGATCAATGGGAAAATTATATGAACTCTGTTGTGTTACTTTTTTAATGACTTGTTGTAGAGAAGCAAAATATACAGCAGATGAAGGGCAGAATTATATTGGAACTCAATCTTGCCTAGTTCTAATATCCTCCCATGATGTGGTGTTCCCACTACATTAAGGAGCCTTGGAAAAGAAAAAGTGTGTCATTAAAAATCATACAAATTTTCCTTCACCTCCATTTTTTTTAATTGAGCTTATTTCTGGGTTCTGTATTTTTACATTCTGGTTTTATTACACAGGTTTCTTTATGGCATTAAAAATGTTTCATTAAAAACAAAAAAAAATCTTGCCACTTTCAATAAGTTATTCCTTCTGTCCCTAGGATACAGTTAAATTTGGATTTGTTGTGCTTCCCAAATCCACCGATCTAAAATAGAAACAGGATTATATATAAATAATACATATATATTAAAATCTCAGTTTGTGAGGGGTGAGCTTATATACTTACAGAATAAATATTTTGGTTTTGATTTAAAAGTACCCTGAAGACAACATCCCAAACTCACCCAAATCCTGACCTCAGTGGACTTCCATTTCCATGAGAGCACAACTCATACCTCATTCTTGAGGTGTCTAATGCCTAACACAGTTCTTTGCATAAAAAGCATGGTTGTTATTTTAAGCCACTAATTTTTGATGACTTGTTATAGTAGCAATGGGAAAGTTATACACTATATAGTAGAGTATCTACCATTACTTACTATTTACCATCCCATTCTTGACTCTTCTTCACAGTACTTATCATCATTGAGGGCAGTATATCAAAAAGCATCTGTTCTCTTAATAAAACATAAGCTCTTGGAAAGCCTGACATTCTTCTTATTCACTGCTTCATCTCTAGCAAACAGCATTTTTTCAGCACAGAGTACTAATTAATATATTTTGACAGGACATATGAAAGTATACATGAATGAATTTATTAGTATTTAACCATAAATATTGCTGTATGGGTATTATGTCATCAAAAACCAAGTGAAACTAAGTTGAAGCCTACATTTTTGAAAGCAGAACATATCTGATATAGTTATGTCATGATAGAGATAATTTTGTTACCTCATAGTAACACTTTGCCTCTCTTCTTTGGGTTTCTGGATTTGTTGTTTTAATCCTGAAGAATACCAAAGATGTGAGAGTGAAGTGATGCAAATAGCAAAAGGAATAATTTTTGAGTTAAAATACACCGTTATGTTTTGATAGGCCTTAATAGTAAATAGCAAATTAAAAGGTTGCTCTAGCCCTTTTCCTGTCTCAACTCTTTAGAGAGCACAGTCATTGATCTTACAAGCAGAAGATGAAGCAAAAAAAGTTTTGATGCTTGAGACTTGTAAAGGAGGGGGTTGAATACTGTGAAAGTTGGTTTCATAAGTAAACTGGGTGTGAAAAATAGGAAGAGTTCAGGCACAGAAAAACAAAAAAAAATGCTGTCACAGAATGTCATTCATTTTGTGGTTCATTTGATCAGAGGACTTGTAATTACCATAGAATGAGCCAGAGGCCTGGCACAAGGCATATCTGAGTATGAATATCAGTTTCAAATATTAATACTTTCATTATCTAAGGACTTCTTTATTCCAATTTCATGTTTTGCAAACTGAGAAATGAGGAATAAAATAGTTGCAGTGGGGTTAATTGTTATAGATGGGTTATCTAACACACATAAAGTCCACTGCTTAAAGTTAATTTCTTCTCTTCCTCTAACTACAGGCTAAACCCAAATGCTCCTTGATTTTATGGATACTGGATCATGGATGAAATCGTCATTTCTTTTTCATCTTAGTGATACTATTTTGTTCTGCAACTAAACAGCTGACTAAACCTGCAAGCATGGCAGGTTGGAATCACACAGGTGTGAAGGAATTCCTTCTGGTGGGTTTAACTGAAAATCCAAATTTGCAGATTCCCCTCTTTTTGCTTTTCACCCTTATTTATTTCATGACCCTGGTGGGTAATTGGGGGATGATTGCCTTGATCAGGGTAAATGCCCAGCTTCATACTCCAATGTACTTCTTTCTCAGCAACCTCTCTTTTTGTGATATCTGCTACTCTACTGTCTTTACCCCTAAGATGCTGGTCAATTTCTTATCAAAACACAAGTCCAGCACATTTTCTGGCTGTGTTCTACAGAGTTTCTTTTTTGCAGTGTATGTAACCACAGAAGCCATCCTCCTGTCCATGATGGCTTATGACCGTTATGTAGCAATAGCTAATCCCTTGCTGTATACAGTCATCATGACTCAAAGAGTTTGTATTCAGATGGTCCTGGCATCTTACTTGGGTGGGCTCATTAATGCACTGGCACAAACAATAGGGCTGCTCCAACTGGACTTCTGTGGTCCAAACATTGTGAATCATTACTTCTGTGACATCCCCCCTCTTCTCAAGCTCTCTTGCTCTGATGCACGTAACAATGAGATGCTGCTTTTGGTCTTTTCTGGGATCACTGCAGTGTTCACTTTCATCATCATCATGGTCTCTTATTCCCGCATCATCATTGCCATCCAGAGAATTCGCTCAGCTGAGGGGAGGTGCAAAGCCTTCTCCACTTGTGCCTCCCACCTGACTGCTGTGACCTTATTCTACGGGTCTGGAACGTTTAGTTACATGCAGCCAAGCTCTCAGTATTCCCTGGAACAGGAGAAGGTCTCTGCTGTGTTTTATAATTTTGTCATCCCCTTGCTAAACCCACTGATTTATAGCCTAAGGAATAAGGATGTGAAAGATGCAGCAAAAAGGTCAATATGTGGAAAAGAGCTCCAACTTCCCTTCTTTTTGTCAAATGCCTTTTCAAACATAACATTAACCTGCAAATAGATAGTTTCTTTAAATTTAAATGGGATCAAAGTGGAACTGCAACCGAGGTATCTTCCTACATGAAATGTGATACATGAATGATAGTTACCTATTTTGAAATTTGTGTTGTTTTTAAATCTCTTCTGTAAGTTTAAAACATTTTGCAAAAGCATACATGGGACTAGAAACTATTATGCTAAGTGGAATATGCTAGTCAGTGAAAGACAAATACCATATGATCTCATTTATAACTGGAGTCCAGTGAACAAAATAAACTTATGAGCAAAACAGAACCAGAGACAAGGAGACATCGTACAGACTGACTGCTATAAGAGGAGAAAAGGGGGATGGCAGAATAAAGGGGGAGGGATTAGTCAAAGAACATGCATGAGTGATCCTTGGGCATGGACAACGGAGTGGAGACTGAGGGAGTAAGTGGTAAGCTCAGAGGAGTGGAGCAAAGAGAAGAAATTAAGGCAACTGTAATAGGATAAACAATAAAAATGTTTCAGATCAAAAGTTAGGAAAACATAGGAGAAAGGGCTTATAAAATGGTAAAACATTTTTACTTTTGGATGGATGGAGTAGCTTGTGATAAAAATCACATTTGTGGAAAAATAACAAGAAAAAGAAGACATGATACAGATTTTATCTGTTGATAAAATGAAGTAGCTCTTACAGAAATGGGGCGGTTTAGAACTCAGGGAGGTCTAGACATGGAGAGGTGAGCTGACTTTCATCTCACTGAGTGAGGGCACTCTCAAAAAGGCAGGCCTGTGGTGCATGGAGATTTCTGCAAGCTCTCAGAAACCAGTAAAGCTTTTGGCAGGTACTTTGTAGGTTTCTTCATATGTGATGATATTTCCTTTTAGGGCATTAGCCATATTCTGGGCCAGAGAAGACCTGGGTCAAACACATAAAGAGAGACAGACAGACCATGGATGACAGACTGGTGATAGATAGGTAAGTAGATAGATAGATAGATAGATAGATAGACAGATACATAGATACATATGATAGATGATATATAGATAATAGATTGATAAAGAAAGACAACAGACAGACAATAGATAATAGATGGACAGACTTACAAGGACAACTTCTGAAATTAGGAAGCGGGTTGGTGGTGTCCGAAACAATACAAATATTAAATAGTTTGATGGAGGACCTTCTGAATCTGAACTTGTGCCCTGTGACTGCTCTTGGGAAAAGAACAACACTGGAGCTATATGTAAGCAGTTACATAGGCTCAAAGATGGATTGGAATATATATAAGCTTAAACACACAGTTATTTTGTCCCACAAGAAATTGGAGGGAAGAGGGTGAGTGGAGAGTGCATGAATCTGGTTTGGGCCACAGAAGCAGGCTGAAATCTCCTTGTACTCTTGCTGTGCTTTGAAGACACACAGTCCTGCTAACAGGGACTCAGCACAAATGTAATGTAGGTATCCCGAAAACACCTGAGAGACTTTGATGCTGTTCTAAGTCGGACACAGAAGCGCTAGAATTTTCCTTTGGAAGCATGAGATTCAGACTCCAGATATTCAGACTGAGCCAGAAAGACAGAGTGAAATCATCCAGGCTGTATGGGCTTGTTTGGTGATGTCCCACCACAGCTAAAGGCCTGGGTGATGCAGGAGGCCAGCCCCTTCAAGGCATTTGCTGTGGTTTGAAGGTCTACAAAGCAAGAGGCTAAGTTCACACCTCCAAAAAGCTAAAACTGATCATTCTTCCATTTTTAAGGGCAGGTGAAAAAGCAGAGTGAGGGCCAGAGACCCACCTCTTAACACCTTGGGAAATCTGCACAATGGAAACAGGCACAAATCAGAAGAAAAATGAGGTCTGGCTCCAAAGTCCAGTCTCTGTTCAATTAGTAATTGATTATTCATCTACCATCTCTTCCTCAATGCCTTTTTAAAGAGAAAAATGAAACACTCCTCCTCGGAAAGTAATATCATCTCCACGTTCTATGAAACTTGTGTTCATATGCAAGAGTCAGAAAGTGTAAAAACCTGCAAAAAGAACCACAAAGCATAGAAGAGCTATATAGAGAGCTAGAAAAAGACTTCAAAAATGTTATGCTTAACATATTAAAGAAAATAAAGAAAAAAGAGAAGACATTCTAAGATGAAATATTTCAAGAGAGAAATAAGTAAATTTAAACAGAAGCACTCTATAACCTGCTTCTATGAATTTGCTGTTTTAGAAACCTCTGCTAAGTGGAATCATGCTGTGACTGGCTTCTTTCACTTAGTGTGATGTCCTTCAGGTTAACCCATGTTATCACAAATAGGAGGATTTCCTTCCTTTTTAAGGTTGACTAATACCTTACTGTATGAATACACCACCTTTTCTTTAACCATTCACCTGATGATGGGCATTTGGGCTGTTTCCTTATCTTGGTTATTGTTAAGAGTGCTGCAGAAGGCATTGAGTGTAAGTAACTCCGGGTGGTGGGGGAGGGATAGGGAGCGCTTGTTCCATGAGTATAAAGTTTCAGTTATGCACGATGGACAATTCTAGAGATCTGCAGTATAATGCACTGTTTATTGTTAAAATACTGTAATGTGTCCTTAAAATGTGTGAAAAGGTTACACATCTTAGGAAGTGTTCCTACTCCAAGAAAACAAAACAAAGAGACGTGAGGAAACCTTTAGAGGTGATGACTGTTTATCACCTTGACTTTGGTGATGGTTTCCCAGGTGTGTGCATATGTCCCAATGCACCAAATTCTATATATTAAATATGTGTAGTGTTTTGAACATCAATTACATCCATTAAAGCTGTTTAAAAAACAGAAACAAATGGTGTTATGAAAAAAATCCCACAAAAGCTGAAAATAAGAACTCAAAAGAAGAATTTAGAGGGTATCAAAGCATAAGGTAGCATTAAGAATTTCAAACAAAAGCCAATATAAATTACTCTAACTAAAGCACAGAGAAGAAAAACATTAGAAGATAAAGCAGAGTATGAGAGATACATGTGTGATATAGTCAAAAGGTGTGAAATACATGTAGTTTAAGCCCCAGAATAAGAAGAGAGAATAGATACAATGAATATTTTAAGACAAAAAGACTAATTTTTTCAAAGCTGATAAATCTTCAACAGATATATTCAAGAAGGGCAGAATATCCAAAGTGAACAAATGCAGAAAAACCCACATACAGATGCTTCATTGTCAAAAAAGCAACAGGATGATATAGGGCCAATTTTTCAAAGAAATGATAAAATGTGGGGCAAATGAATTGACATTTTTAAAGTATGAAAGGAAAAGAAAGTAAGTGTTGAAAATTTTATTTCCAGGGGGAAAATCTTTTAAAATGGGCATGAAAAATAAAGATATTATCAACAAGCAAAAGTGGACAGAATCTTTCTGACTCTATAATAAGAAAGAGCAAAAAAAGTTTTAAGCAAAAATAAACTATTCCAATGTAAATATAGAGGATAATAAAGAGAAGCATCCACAAAGGTAAATATGCAAAAATATTTAAAAATATTGACTGAACCTGAAGTACAAACTTCAAGTTATAAAGTAAGGCATGGGGTATGAAGCACAGCATAAGGGGTAGAGTCAGTAATATAATAACTATCCGTGTTGATATCTGGGTACAAGACTTACTGTAGTATATAAATATCTAATCACTATGTTATAAATGTAACACTAATATAACATTATATGTCAAATAGAATAAAAAATAAACTGAAAAATATTTATTGATTAAACCCACACTAAAATTGATTTTCTAAGGGAATTTTAACTGAGTGATGCAAAATATAGGATAAAAATGACAAAAATGGTAGAAAAGAGTAAATAAACTGTTGAAGGTTTTTTCCCAGCATTAGGTGTGGTAAATTACTATTTTTAGAAAGATACCATTCAGCCAGTCTTCAGTTGGTTTTCAGGTTGACTTTTCTATATTTTAGTTTTAATTCCAGTTTAGTTCTGGGAAGAGGTGAGTGTAACTTCCACCTACTCTGCTGCTATCTTGGATCCTCTTTAAAAAATTTGAGTAAGAAAAAGATATATTAAAGTTTATCTTGCACGCTATACAAGCTTTAATCAAAATACGTAGATAAAAGATTAAGAAAACCAAATTTAATAGTGACATCTTGATTAATTTAATAGCATACTACAAGGAAGGAATGAAGGTCAGAAGGAAAAATATAAATCTAACAGATGCTCCATGAAAAATCAGTTCTGCCAAATATTACATACAAAAACAAAGATCAGCGAACTCAATCAAGATTTATTAACTTTGACATTATTACCATTTTAGACTCAGAGCAATTTTGTTGTGTGGGCACCCTGTTCTTTGTGGGTTAACACAAGATGTCAGCAACAATTTATTGTCCTCAATTGTCCATTGAGGACAATCAAATATGTCCCAAATATGTCCCATATTTGTCAAATATGCCCTGCAGCAGGGTGGGGGCAAAATGACCTAATTTGAGAGCCAATATATACTGTTTATAGGAGATACAAGGACACAGACAGATTGAAAGTGAAAAGAAAGAACAAGTTACTTAGGGAAAGCTGGTGTCACTGGGTTCACATTTGAAAAATCGAACATGAAAGGGATTATATTCTGCTTGCTGGTTTGTTTGTAGATGAGTATTAAAATAGAGACCAAACTGACAGTAACCAAAGGGAAGGGGGGAGGGGTCTAATGGGGGAACAAAAAAAAGGGTCATCATGGCACATGTACAAAGGACCCATGGACAAAACCAAAGGGGGTAGGACTGAGGGTGGGGCAAAGTGGAGACAACTGTGCTTGAACAACAGTAAAAAAGTAAGGATACACTATGTGAAAATTAAAAAATAAAATACCTCTAGACAGTATTTAAAAAAAGAAGAAAAAAACCATGACGTGAAAATTATTATTATTTTTAAAAAAGGATAATTCTTAGTGTTAAATTAAACATAATTCTAAGTTTGTATTTACCTATTAATTTGCTTTAAAATACTTTTAGAAAGCTGATGAAAGTGAGATATTAAATTTCATAGATGGAGGTTTAATTTCTAGCTGGAGGTTTTAAAAAGTTCTCTGAGCATTTAATTGAAAGTTCAAGCCAATAAAAATAAAATCACAGCATGAATTATTTAATTGACCTGGTTGAAATACATGGACCACCATGCCACACCACAGAATACTCATTCTCTAAATGAATATGAAGTATTAAAACTTGACTATTGTAGTGTTGTAATTTTTTTCCTCTGATCACAGTATATTTATTTATTCTGATCACAGTAAATTTAAATAAGAAAAGTCAAGTAATCAATCTTTGTAAGTTTGCAGATAAATATATATATATTCACAAATAAACTAAGTTTCAAAAAATCAGTATGGGAAGTTTTTGAAATAAATCAAATTGAACAAAGTAAGAAGAAAGAAAATAAATAGAAATAGAACATATAAATTAGAAATTACATGCTAAGAGAAAGTCAATAACATTATTCCTTTAAAGGAATAATAAGTGATGAAAACTGTAGCAAAAACTGATCAGAAAAAAAATGAGTAAAAACAAATTACTAACACCATAAATGAAAAGAAAAATACCATTAGAGTTTCTACCACTGTTAAAAAGTTTATAGGATGAGATCTTAGCTGACATAAAAAGTTCCCTTTTATGGAAATCAGACAGAGAAACAAGACTTACCAAAACAAGTACACACAAGAATATCCAAATATATCTAAACATGCAGAGAGACTGAATTTATAATGATAAAACGTATCCTAAAAGAAAACACTAGGTTTATATGTTTCTCTGGTGATATGTTCTTGCTATATAGGCAATAAGAAATATCATTTGAAGATTCTTTCAGGGAGGAAGAAAAGGAAAAGAAAAACTGATTTAATGGAACTGCTAAAACACTGATCTCAAAACCTGAAAAGGACATTGCAAAGAGAGATAACTACAGATTGGTATATCTTATGCCAGAAAAGCCAAAATTCTAAGGAAAATATTTGTAAGTATAATGAAGGGCTTATTCTAGAAATAGAGGGTAGTTTTAGCTGACCTAACAAAGGAAAAAGAATATAATTATCATAAGAGTTGCAGAAAATATCTATACATTTTAATATCTAATAGTGATAAAAACTGAGGAAAGTACTTATAGAATATAAATACAATATAGCTCATGTTATAATGTTAAGAAGATATCCAGCATTACCATACCCATGCTTGATTTGGGAGCAAGATGGGAATATCCACAGTAACCACCTCTATTTGAAATTATACAGCAGATCCTAGGCAGCACATACAGTCTAGAAAATAGTATTGGCCTCAATAGTGAGCATTTTTATTTCTGTACATCTGTCAACAGACACATTCCTCTCTAAGCAGAAGTCCTGGGACATGAGCCAGGCACATATTCAGCTTAATGCGAGACAGTTCTCCAATGTGTCTGCACCATTTTCATCCACTTCTAGAAATGTATGAGTAAATTATTTTGTTCATTTGGTTCCACATATAAGTGAGATCATGACAGGAGACTCAAGAGTTGGAAAATTTTAGTTTAAGTAAATAGTTAATAAGTCTAGTAGGTAATGCCTGTGTTAAAGCTTTTGTTTCAGAAACTACAGATAAGGCCCATCCTGGGTCCTGGGAGGGACAGCCAACCTCCTGGGGCACTGCTAAAGACCATTGCCTGGGGACAAGTGGAGGCATCCAGGCCATTGTGTTCCAGGGAGGGACACAGGAACACCTGCCCCTGGGAACAGCTAACTGCCCAGAAGAGAATGCTGCAGTTTCTTTCACCTAATTCTTCCTGAATTTCAAAACCCCTCACCACACTTTGTCTATTCTCTGTTATAGAAAACATTGGCCTGGAAAGAAATTGTAAGACAATTTGTTTTAGGGTGCAAACCTGCTGTCTTCTCAGATTTCCTGCCCTCTGAATAAAGTGCCCATAAAGGTTCAATTCCTGTCTCTGTTTATTGGGTTTAAGAGGCAGAAAGAATGCCAATGTCTTTTCCATTTTCAATGAGGTGGTATTTGTCTTGCTCAGACTGACTTCTTTTACTTAGCATAAGTATCTCCAGGTCCACCTAGACTATGACAAAAAGTAAGATTTCCTTCTTTTTGGTACCTGAGTAGCAGTATTCCATTGTGTAAATGTACCATGGCTTTTCCCCCTACTCATCTACTGATGGGGACTCAGGCTGTTTCTGGATCTTGGCCATTGTAAATGACCCTGCAATGTGAGGGACGCATATTAACAAATATATGCCAATTCTTTTTTTTTAAGATTTTATTTATTTTTTTTTTCAGAGAGGGAAGGGGAGGAGATAGAGAGAGAGACAGAGAGAAACATCAATATGCGGTTGCTGGGGGTCATGGCCTGCCACCCAGGCATGTACCCTTACTGGGAATCAAACCTGTGACACTTTGGTTCGCAGCCCGAGTTAAATCCACTGAGCTATACCAGCAAGGGCTACCAATTCTTTTTAAATAATACGAGTAAAAATTTTTATGTGTAAAATTCAATTACAGAACTATAACTATTCTAAATATAATACTTTATTCAATATCAGTTTTATCTAACATCAGTTTTGTTACTAATAAAGCCATTAGGTCTTGATTTGGGGAAAAATTTAGTTATCTAATGATTGCTATGAAGACTTTTTTAAAAACATGCCTTAAAACATGGTATTGCATGCACTTCAAAGAAATGATAGACCTATAGAAGGTAAAGGACCTGACATGTACTTTTCGAATGTAAGTATTTGCTGTTTTCTTTTCAACTGAGCTTCTACATACATTGTTTTTACAGATTTTTTTGTACTTAATTTATAATTTCTAAGAGAAAAAAATATTGGTCTGAGCATTTAAACTCTTTATATTAATTATGTATATTTCTTATATAATTCTTTATATAGAGAGTGGGAATGAAGTATATGTTTTAAAACAAACACAGTGTACCAGATACTTGAAATGCTGTTGGCCTTTTACAATAATGTCACAATTTGGCCTAACATATGCTTAGAATATAAACTAATTCTTACTTCTATCACCTGCCCCAGTAGCTTATAATTTAGGGTTTTAGGAAATTTGTATTTAAGGGAAAATTATTTATTTTTTAGAAAAAAAATAAAGAATGCAAGAGAACAGTATGAAATATTGCTACCCCGAATCCCTCATCATTAATTTTAGGGTAAAGGCAAAAATCCCCAAATGTTTCTGTCAGCAAACACAGGCTAGAATGAAGAAGTAAACATTCAAGAGATAGACATCCAGGCTCAGTCAAGTCAGTCTTGTGGAAGCAATAGATTTAATGTTCTTTTCTGCCATTCTCAAAACCAAGGAAATAAAGGGATAGCATTGCTTTCATCAGGTCTTACTGTACTACCTGAAATGCTATGTATGTTTGGGTTTTGATTTCCTTGTGTGTTGTGTGCGGGTGTGTTGTGTAGGTGTGTGTTTTTTATGTGGCCCACATCATGTGTTCTGAAAAGCACAAAGCAGCAATCATTAGTAATTCTATTGCATTTTTGAGACCTTATAGTCTGTTTTTTACTTATCCTTGCCCCATATTTTCTT